>NC_030683.2:4054632-4294632 GCF_000004195.4 Xenopus tropicalis | reverse complement strand
TCTGTTATACAGATAGCTAGAATCTCAGCCATAAAGCAGGGCAGGACTGCTGCTTACAATGGGGGGATCAGATAGGATCTGTGCCACTGTGACAGAATGCTCTGTTATACAGATAGCTAGAATCTCAGCCATAAAGCAGGGCAGGACTGCTGCTTACAATGGGGGATCAGATAGGATCTGTGCCACTGTGACAGAATGCTCTGTTATACAGATAGCTAGAATCTCAGCCATAAAGCAGGGCAGGACTGCTGCTTACAATGGGGGATCAGATAGGATCTGTGCCACTGTGACAGAATGCTCTGTTATACAGATAGCTAGAATCTCAGCCATAAAGCAGGGCAGGACTGCTGCTTACAATGGGGGGGGTCAGATAGGATCTGTGCCACTGTGACAGAATGCTCTGTTATACAGATAGCTAGAATCTCAGCCATAAAGCAGGGCAGGACTGCTGCTTACAATGGGGGGGTCAGATAGGATCTGTGCCACTGTGACAGAATGCTCTGTTATACAGATAGCTAGAATCTCAGCCATAAAGCAGGGCAGGACTGCTGCTTACAATGGGGGGGATCAGATAGGATCTGTGCCACTGTGACAGAATGCTCTGTTATACAGATAGTTAGAATCTCAGCCATAAAGCAGGGCAGGACTGCTGCTTACAATGGGGGGATCAGATAGGATCTGTGCCACTGTGACAGAATGCTCTGTTATACAGATAGCTAGAATCTCAGCCATAAAGCAGGGCAGGACTGCTGCTTACAATGGGGGGATCAGATAGGATCTGTGCCACTGTGACAGAATGCTCTGTTATACAGATAGCTAGAATCTCAGCCATAAAGCAGGGCAGGACTGCTGCTTACAATGGGGGGATCAGATAGGATCTGTGCCACTGTGACAGAATGCTCTGTTATACAGATAGCTAGAATCTCAGCCATAAAGCAGGGCAGGACTGCTGCTTACAATGGGGGGATCAGATAGGATCTGTGCCACTGTGACAGAATGCTCTGTTATACAGATAGCTAGAATCTCAGCCATAAAGCAGGGCAGGACTGCTGCTTACAATGGGGGGATCAGAGAGGTCAAAGATCAGCTACGCTCAAAAAATCTGCCTTTCTCTTTCTTGTCTCCAGCCTGAGTTAATGCAAAGTACTGGTATATTGTTCTTTATAACAGAGAAACTGAAAGCACTCTTGCTGCCTCTGATGCGCCACTGAGATTCCCTTTCTAACTCTGACATGGAACCCAGCTGAACTGCACACTGGCACCCTGCCCAAACTGTCACATATCTCTCCGCCGGCTCAACCGACAGCAGAGTAAATAAGCAAGAAGAGCTTTAATGGCCTGAGACGCCGCACAGAGATATTTCCAGATAAAGCTCAGAGTTTGCAGCAGCGAAATAGATCCATTGATAAATACGAGTAAAAATAGCAGCACTAAATACATCCCCAGCGCCGATCAATAAACTACTGTCAGCCGGCTGGGATTGTTTGTTATAGGTCAGTAACGTGGGGGGGTGAGATTCACATGTATAATGAGCAGGTATTCTGTTTCATGTATACCCCCTTATTATTGGGGTGCTTATTTGTGCCCTGGGTACCCCTGGAACTATAGCAGGGTGACTGTTACCCCAATGTTTCTATATATCTGTAATCTTGTTATGGGCTAAGGGGGCCCAGCCTGAAGGCCAGTTAGGGGGGGATTTGGGGTGAGTGCTTATTTGTGCCCTGGGTACCCCTGGAACTATAGCAGGGTGACTGTTACCCCAATGTTTCTATATATCTGTAACCTTGTTGATTAAAATGGCTGAGCAAATATTTAAACACAAAGAGTGGGTCTGAACTAAAAAAAAACACTGGAAACAATATGGCAGCACCCACCCACATGTACAAACAGAAATATACAGGGAAGGAATGCTCTGTGAATTCAATGACCCTGTAAGGTACAATCTATATAAAGCAATGAATCCGGCACGTGTGCCTCCCATTTAAGGCCTTGACGCTCTTTACAACATTGTGACTTTGGCATAAAAAATGTAAATTGTATCTATGCGTATGCCAAATATCTCCAAAAATAACCCCCTATTATGTGTGAGGGGATGGGAGGGCAGAGCTATTTACAGGGCTGCTAATTAAATACATGAAACTGTTTAGCGACGATTCTATTCTTTCTTTAGAGAAGAGATATTTACGCCACTGATTATCAAGGCAAAACCCAGTTGGGATCGGGTTGAACCGCTGACAGTATAACAGGCAATTCTGGCGACATCTCTGCACCCACGCTGCATATGTTCAGATACAGAAACTCCCAGCATCCTCAGCTGTCGGGGTCGCAGGGAGTTGTGGGCACGTGAGATATCGGCGCCCAACCCAGAGCGCAGGTTCCACGTACAACAGGAACCCAATATTCTTCTTCGCCCAGTTCTTCCGCGAAACATCTTTGATTTTCATATACCCCATGGTGATAACAAAACTACCGACATCTCATTCTGGATAAATCCATTACCAACCCTGACTGGACAGAACTCAGAGTAAGTGCAATTTCGGGCAGGAGACCGTGGAACTGTGTGAGGGAAGAAGTCTGCGTTGGGCAATTTTTAAAAAGACGGTATAGTAAGTATAGTGTTAGACAAATACATATTTGTATTCAACTACATTTTGCCCAACTACCACCATCTTGCCCATCAGCCACCATCTTGAACTTCCGTCTCCCTCTTGCCCTACTGCCAATATCTTGACTTTATCTCCATCTTGCCCAAGTGTAACTACCTTTACGGCTCCATCTTGACTTACCACTGCCATTTACCCTACTCTCTAAATCTTGCTCAGCTGCCACCATTTTAAACTTCTGTCACCCTCTTGCCCTATTGCCAATATCTTCTGTCTTCATCTTTCCGAACTGCTATCATCTTGAACTTCTGTCTCTGTGTTGCCTTATTATTGCTGAATTGCTCTGATTCCACATTGCCTTACTGTTGCCCTACTGACTTCTACCCTATTGCCACCATATTGCCCTACTGCCACCACTCTGAAGTTATTTCTCCAGCTTGCCCAAGTGCCACTCTCTATACCAATTCACTACATCAATTTCTATCTTGATCTTGCTCTACCACTGTCATTTTGCCCTACTGTCTCCATCTTTGCCTACAGACTCTATGCAGCTTAACTGCTACTATCTTCAACTTCTGTTTCCATCTTGGCCTACCACTGTCATATTGCAATATCATCTCCATCTTGCCTTATCACCACTATCCGTCTCCATCTTGCCCAACTGGCACCATCTTGAACTTCTATCTCCATGTTGCCCTACCACCATCTCCTTCTTGCCTTTTTATTTTTTCGACCAATAAACACAACTCTGCAAGGCAAAAGCTATGTGTGGGCCCCAAAGTAGTCCCTCTATTTAGACGGTCCTGTGTCTGGATGCCATCGCTGCGCCCATGTTGGAAAGGCACGAATCCAATGTAAAAGCTGGAGGAGTATTTGATGTGAGCTACAGAATTACGGAGCTAATTGGAACAGAGCAGCCGAAGGCCCACAAAGCCGACATTCCCTTCCCTGCAATATACAGAGCTGTGTTTAAAGGTAAACAAGATTATAAAGAAGAAGATAATGACAGTTTCCCGTGAAGCCCAATGAGATAGAGAACATTCCTTATCTCAGTAGGAGATGTAACTGCCACACAAATCTGCATCTCACAAAGCGTGAGTGTCGGCTCCATCCGCACAGAATTCTAACATTTCCAAGGTGGAACATAAATAAGAAACATCTCGTTGTCTGAAGAGGAGCGGCTCCTCCAGCAAAACCCTCGTCAGCACTTTCAGCCAGACACCTCCATGAGAAGTGATTACTCTGGGTCTGGAATCTCAGGGCGACATCTCTGAGCTCAAATACATTGAGAAAGGTCGGATCAGAACTCTCGCCTGTGCCGTGGAGCCGCTGCACACAAACCCTGAAAAAACTCTACTAAGCACAATTCAGCAGGAACAGCCTCCTAAGTTTGCTCATAGCCTGTACAGAGAGATACCATAAAACTATGGCAACATAGGGATTCCCCTGTACTAAGCACAATTCAGCAGGAACAGCCCCCTAAGTTTGCCCATAGCCTGTACAGAGAGATACCATAAAACTATGGCACATAGGGATTCCCCTGTACTAAGCACAATTCAGCAGGAACAGCCCCCTAAGTTTGCTCATAGCCTGTACAGAGAGATACCATAAAACTATGGCACATAGGGATTGCCCTGTACTAAACACAATTCAGCAGGAACAGCCCCCTAAGTTTGCCCATAGCCTGTACAGAGAGATATCATAAAACTATGGCACATAGGAATTCCCCTGTACTAAGCACAATTCAGCAGGAACAGCCCCCTAAGTTTGCCCATAGCCTGTACAGAGAGATACCATAAAACTATGGCACATAGGGATTCCCCTGTACTAAGCACAATTCAGCAGGAACAGCCCCCTAAGTTTGCCCATAGCCTGTACAGAGAGATACCATAAAACTATGGCACATAGGGATTCCCCTGTACTAAGCACAATTCAGCAGGAACAGCCCCCTAAGTTTGCTCATAGCCTGTACAGAGAGAAACCATAAAACTATGGCACATAGATATTTCAGGCTACCAAGCCCAATTTTGCAGTGGCCCTATAATAAAATATTGCTTACTACTGGGAACCAGCAATTTAAGTGCCAGTTTCTATTAGATGAAAACATATGTCACTATTCTACCACATCTCCTTTTATCAAGTAGACATTTTCATTCTGACACTTTAAACACAGAGCTTCATAAAAACTACAGACAAATGGACTGACAGCTTTATACAAAAAATCCAGGCCATGTTCTCTACAGTGAGCTCGGGAGGTCTCACATCCTATTATTTGGGAGCTTGAAACACTCACAGTACAGAAAGGATACAGCTCAGAGTGTCAGGGCACTCGTCTATGGATGTTCATAGAGTAATAACAGGCTGTCTAACTCTGTGGTTTTGTGTATTTGGGGGTTCAGTGCCCCCTTTAAGGATCCACATTTCATCAGGGCTTATAACAAGGTTACAGATATATAGAAACATTGGGGTAACAGTCACCCTGCTATAGTTCCAGGGGTACCCAGGGCACAAATAAGCACTCACCCCAAATCCCCCCTAACTGGCCTTCAGGCTGGGCCCCCTTAGCCCATAACAAGGTTACAGATATATAGAAACATTGGGGTAACAGTCACCCCGCTATAGTTCCAGGGGTACCCAGGGCACAAATAAGCACTCACCCCAAATCCCCCCCTAACTGGCCTTCAGGCTGGGCCCCCTTAGCCCATAACAAGGTTACAGATATATAGAAACATTGGGGTAACAGTAACCCCGCTATAATTCCAGGGGTACCCAGGGCACAAATAAGCACTCACCCCAAATCCCCCCCTAACTGGCCTTCAGGCTGGGCCCCCTTAGCCCATAACAAGGTTACAGATATATAGAAACATTGGGGTCACCGCGCTATAGTTCCAGGGGTACCCAGGGCACAAATAAGCACTCACCCCAAATCCCCCCCTAACTGGCCTTCAGGCTGGGCCCCCTTAGCCCATAACAAGGTTACAGATATATAGAAACATTGGGGTAACAGTCACCCCGCTATAGTTCCAGGGGTACCCAGGGCACAAATAAGCACTCACCCCAAATCCCCCCCTAACTGGCCTTCAGGCTGGGCCCCCTTAGCCCATAACAAGGTTACAGATATATAGAAACATTGGGGTAACAGTCACCCCGCTATAGTTCCAGGGGTACCCAGGGCACAAATAAGCACTCACCCCAAATCCCCCCCAACTGGCCTTCAGGCTGGGCCCCCTTAGCCCATAACAAGGTTACAGATATATAGAAACATTGGGGTAACAGTCACCCCACTATAGTTCCAGGGGTACCCAGGGCACAAATAAGCACTCACCCCAAATCTCAGGCTATAATTGTGTCCAAACACCTCTCTAATTCAAGCTTTGTACAGAATTCAAGGTACAACCATACTTAAAGGGGAACTTCAGCCCCACACAACACTGAAACCCCTAATATCCCTATCACTGTAATCTGTTCCTTCAAAAAGTAGGAATAATATAATACCATTTTTATAGGCTGAAATGCAGCTGCAAAACAGTTCTTCTCTTTCTGCATCATTTGAAATCCTGGGAGGGGAGGAGGGACTTAAACATTGATGTTACAAATTGTAACAACTTCTCCACAGTTTACAGACACATGCAGGAACAACATAACCCACAATGCATTGCACTGGGATGTTCCTTTCCTTATTGACATCATGTGTCCAGCAGGGAATTGTGGGATTGGGAGGAGGCAGGCTGAAGGCAGGCTGAGGGGAGTCAGCAGGAGAACAGGCTTATTGTTCCAAACCATATTATGACATTAAAAACCATGAAAACGCTGCATATTTTTATTTGACATATTTTGCAAAGTTGCTTGAAATTGTGTTTCTTTTCAAAAAGCTTAGTTATGTTTGGGTGGAGTTCCCCTTTAAAGGGGATGTAAACCCTCAATAAAACTCATCCATTAAACTTCTTAATTAGGAGGCCCAAATGTAATTAGTGATTCCAGGGAACAGACATGAGATACGGCAATACGGACTTGCCATTTAGATAATGATGTGACAGAGCCGGGAGTCGGGCATTAGAACCCCATTATATTACAGCTCCCAAGCATACTGTACATAATAAATCCTTTCCTCCTTATTGTGTTTCTTCTATAAAACAATAAAAACCCTTTATTTACAGGCTCCCAGGCCTCCAAATCAAACCCCCAATTCCCCCAGCGCCTATCGGTGACTCCGGGACTAAACTGATTGTACTTCTGCCCTCTCATTCTCCCCCATTATATCAGAGGGCCAATCCCAACTCTTCAAGGCCAAGTAGAGTTCTCTTATGATCCATTCGCTACCCCTTAGAGTAATGGAAGCAATGTTTCCCATATCTGTAACCTGCTTATGAGCTATAGGGGTCCATGGGGGTCCATTCTTTAATGGGTCACTTAACATTATATAAACTATCTGATGGTTAAGTATTCATTCTTTAACTCACGGTATTATTAACTATATTATTATGGTTAAGGGGACAGAGATATCAATTCTGGGAACCAGATCTAGAAAGATAAAGCCATGGCATAATTAACAGGGTGGTTTACATTTAAGTTAACTTTTAATATGTTATAGAATGTTCTGTTCCTAGCAACTTTGCAATTGGTCTTCTCTATGTAAGTTTTATAGTTCTTGTATTATTTGCCTTCCTCTTCTACATCTTTCTGGCTTGGGGGTCAGAGATCCCAGCAGTGACAATTGCATTATTATTCTGACTTATTATTCCTTATCTTTCCATTCAGACCCACTCTACCCACTAATCATATTCCAGTCTCTTATCCAAATACTGCCTGGTTGCTAAGGTAAACAAGACCACAGCAGCCAGAAAGCTGCTGAAATTCCAAACTGGACCACAAAGTAGAAAAAATGAAAACCAACTACAAATTGTCTCAGAATGTCATTCTCTACATCCCTTTAACTGCTGTCCAAGCTGGAGCCATAGGTTATTATTGCAGAAATTAACCCATGGCACAGAGAGCTACTGGGCAGACTGGGAGCTAAAGACTTTTGATTCAGGTGGAACATCTAAATAAACCAATGCAATAGATATCCTGAGACTACCCTCAAAGTTAAGGTGCCAGTGTGGGCCTGAATACAGGTATGGGATCTGTTATCTGGGAATCCTGTATCCAGAAACCTCTGAATTTAGGAAAAGATCCCTTATCCATAAAACCCCAGATCCTGAGCTTTCTGGATTATGGATAACAGGTCCCGTACACACAATCATTTGGTCCCCTCCCCAGTCTTCAGTCTCAATCATAAAACAGTAAAACCCTGTTTCCTTCCAGGCTCCCAGGGCTACAAATGAAATGCTATTGAGTTCCAGTCATCCTTCCCCAGTTCATTTGCCTTTTTATTGACACTGTCATTCACCCGGCTCTCCTCTAATTCTCATCCGTGCTGACACTCGTGAGGAAGACTCCGGCTCTCAATAAAGCCCATCAATAATAAACCCGGATCCCCTCCATAGGTATTTATGGAGTCCTGTCGTCTGTGGATACATTGCCCTGACTCTTCTCTGCATCTTGATAAAGAGTCTTAAAGGGGACCTGTCACCCTAAGAAATCATTTTGAATGTATTTATCTTATGTTTGTCAAACAAAATGAACTTCACTTACACTATAAAAATAATATAAATCTCGTTTTGTTCAGTTTTGGAATTACACTATCACAGCAAGCAGGCAGGTGCCATTTTGTGGGCAGTGTTGTGAGAGAGGCGGGGTAGGCAATATATGATTGACAGCAGAGATTTTGAAATGCTTTCAAAATGGGTATGTATGCATCAATGGAAAAAGGGTTTCATGTTTAATTTGAGTTTTTAATGTCCCGAGTGACAGGTCCCCTTTAATGAGAAAGCCCCCACAGTACCTGTGCAGCGGAACAGGTTATATTAAACTGCCCTACTGAGAACCAATGGGAACCAATTCCAAAATGCAAGGAAGGCCAGATGGCAAACTAGAGATTCTGACCAACCCACAGCCAATCAGAGCAACAGAATATTCAGAGCATAGGCAATCAGAAAATTAGATTATTTACAAAGCTGTAGCCAATCAGAGAAGGAGAACATTTAGAGAGCTGAACCAACCAGTGGCCAGTAAGAGCAATTCAATTGGGCAGTGCTGTCTGGTTAAAGGTCCATTAGGGTTTTTTATGGTCTTCATACTTTCTCCACCGGCTTTTTATGGCATATTTGTATGTAATCTGGTCCTTTTCCTATCACTAATGATTGGGGCCTAGGGGTTTCCAGGGCTCTTTCCATATGATAAAGGTTGCCATGCCTTGTGGCTACAAACCACTGCATTGGCATTAAGCAGCTTAATTACCATCAAGGTACTTTTTTTTATTACAGATAAAAGTCAAATCAATTAAAATGTAAGAAATATGTAACAGAACATTATGGGGAATTAAAAACTTAATTTTCAGATCTTTTATGGATAATAGATTTCCAAATAATAGATCCCTTACCTAGACTGGTTATTTGGCCAAGAGCAAAGTGCAGCAGGAAGAGCAAATAATGAGCGACCAACCTGTCTCTGTACAAACGTCTCACTCTCTGTCTATAGAGGAAAACCATTTGTTTTACTGTTCCCATCAGTAACGAGGGCTGGGCCCATAATTAGGCCAGAGCCAACATAATACATACAATAATACATAATATATACAAGTCAAGGACCAGGTGCTGAGCATCAAAACTGGGCGACAGTAATTACACTAAATCCAGCCAACTGCAGTCAGAACAGCTGGAGCAGAACCGGCCCAGTTATACAGAGCCGCTCACACTCTGTGGATGTTTTCAGTTAAATGATGTTTAGCAGAATAACAACCAATTCCCAGGGTGTTTCCTGCCACAAGGGCTCCTTTCTGTTCTACGTTCTCCATTAGACTACAATTACGGGTAATGTGCCACAAACAACTCCCAGAACTGCTCCAGATGTGCAAATTACTGGCTGGGAAGCACAAAGCGTGTGTGACCCCCACATCTCTGCCTGAACGGCCATGGAACATTGATGTTTCCCTATTCATTAACCAGGTTACCCCCTACTGTACATGATAAGGATATTAGCAGTCACTGAGGGGTTCTGTGCCCATATAAAGGCACAAGGCTGCAGGCTGAGTTATACAGGGAACTCTGAGTATCACTCATGTATTATAAGGGATAATGTACCCCCTACTGTAAATGATAAGGATATTAGCAGTCACTGAGGGGTTCTGTGCCCCCCATATAAAGGCACAAGGCTGCAGGCTGAGTTATACAGGGAACTCTGAGTATCACTCATGTATTATAAGGGATAATGTACCCCCTACTGTAAATGATAAGGATATTAGCAGTCACTGAGGGGTTCTGTGCCCCCATATAAAGGCACAAGGCTGCAGGCTGAGTTATACAGGGAACTCTGAGTATCACTCATGTATTATAAGGGATAATGTACCCCCTACTGTAAATGATAAGGATATTAGCAGTCACTGAGGGGTTCTGTGCCCCCCATATAAAGGCACAAGGCTGCAGGCTGAGTTATACAGGGAACTCTGAGTATCACTCATGTATTATAAGGGATAATGTACCCCCTACTGTAAATGATAAGGATATTAGCAGTCACTGAGGGGTTCTGTGCCCCCCATATAAAGGCACAAGGCTGCAGGCTGAGTTATACAGGGAACTCTGAGTATCACTCATGTATTATAAGGGATAATGTACCCCCTACTGTAAATGATAAGGATATTAGCAGTCACTGAGGGGTTCTGTGCCCCCCATATAAAGGCACAAGGCTGCAGGCTGAGTTATACAGGGAACTCTGAGTATCACTCATGTATTATAAGGGATAATGTACCCCCTACTGTAAATGATAAGGATATTTTTTCTGTCACTGACAGAAAATATAAAAATATAATTAACCAATATTGCAGTAGTTACTGCTTTCCATATAAGATGAGAGTGCCGTAGGTGGGGGCTATGTTGTGTGCCTGACACGCAGTCCTTCGAGCTATTTCTCGTTGGATGCACACGTACATTCTGTATATCCAGGGATGGTTACTATGGAATCGTACAATTAATCTGACACCTTCTTACCGAGCCTGATCAATTGTATGTGATGTTTCTTAGGTAACCCCGCCGGAACAGCAGGCAAGAAGTGATGCTAATTAAGCTCCCCCCTCAAACCGCTCATAGCAAACATGTGACCCAGTATAATGAGCTGCACCCCTTATTGTTACGCAATGCCATTCAACTTAAGGGGCCCATACACGGGGCGATTTCGGATGCTGATTTGGGTCCTTTAGACCGATTTGGCAGCTTATCTGCACCGTGTATGGGCACCCCTAGGCCCAACTGACCAACATCTGGCCAGAACTAATTTGGGCAAATTTGATTTTCCCATCGGATCGGGGATTGGCTCGTTGATAAATGGGTCCATATAGTTTTATATAGTTTTATAAATGGGTCCATATAGTTTTAATTTGATCATTTTTTCTTAGGGTTTGCCGACCTTGTTTCTGTGTATGGCCACCTTAGGTGTCCCAGTCAGGCTGTCCTCAATATAATGAGATATTTGGATTTTAATAACAAGCAGTTATTGTACTACAGGTGTTGAACCCCTTTAAAAACCCATTATCCAGAAAGTTCCGAATTATGCAAAGGCCATCTCCCATAGACTCAATTTTAATCAAATAATTCACATTTTTAAAAATGATTCAATTTTACTCTCAATTAATAAAAAAGCAGCTGTACTTGATCCCAACTAAGATATAATTACCCCTTATTGGGGCATAACAGCCCTATTGGGTTTATTTAATGGTTAAATGATTCCCTTTTCTCTGTAATAATAAAACAGTACCTGTACTTGATCCCAACTAAGATATAATTACCCCTTATTGGGGCAGAACAGCCCTATTGGGTTTATTTCATGGTTAAATGATTCCCTTTTCTCTGTAATAATAAAACAGTACCTGTACTTGATCCCAACTAAGATATAATTACCCCTTATTGGGGGCAGAACAGCCCTATTGGGTTTATTTAATGGTTAAATGATTCCCTTTTCTCTGTAATAATAAAACAGTACCTGTACTTGATCCCAACTAAGATATAATTACCCCTTATTGGGGCAGAACAGCCCTATTGGGTTTATTTAATGGTTAAATGATTCCCTTTTCTCTGTAATAATAAAACAGTACCTGTACTTGATCCCAACTAAGATATAATTACCCCTTATTGGGGGCAGAACAGCCCTATTGGGTTTATTTAATGGTTAAATGATTCCCTTTTCTCTGTAATAATAAAACAGTACCTGTACTTGATCCCAACTAAGATATAATTACCCCTTATTGGAGCCTAAACAATCCTATTGTGTTTAAATACTGTTTAAATAATTTTATTAGCAGACTTAAGGTAGGAGATCCAAATTACCGAAATACCCCTTATCCGGAAAACCCCAGGTCCCGAGCATTTTGGATAACGGGTCCCATACCTGTACTTTCATTGGTTTTAACAATAGAAAGCAAACAAGTACAGCCGTTCCTTTATGCCAGGAGGGGTATTAGGAACATTATCTACTATAACGTTTCCTCTTGCAAAGATAACTGGGATCCCAGACATAACAAGAGAGGAATGTTCCTTTTCCAAGTGGAAATAGTGGACAGAGGCACGTGGTTATCGGGAATGATAATGCCACTTCCATTCCATATATATCAGCGCTGCATAGGGAGGAATGCGAATACTTTCACATCAACGCATCCTGGCACCAACGCAGGTCTCACAGCGCCAAACTGAAATGTCCAATCAGCACCGAGATTACATTACCGACAACAGGAATACATCTGTTATCAGAGGTAGAAACACATTCTCTGTCATTCTGTTATCCAGGGGCAAAGATTGGGTTTGATACCAGCGTAAGGGTTAAATGTCTGCGGCAAAAAAGTCACATGATTGTTAGGATTCGGACTCGGTTCAGCCAGGAGCGTGGATTTAGCCAAATCTGAATCCTGCTGAAAAGGCCGAATCTTGGCCAAATCCTGAACCGAATCCTGGATTCAGTGCATCCCTAATAAAAATTATCCAAAGATTATGTGAAGATTATAGGGAATTAGATTATAAGCTCCCTAGTACAGGGGCTGCGTAATGATGTATATTCTCTGTAGTACCGACATAGACACTGATATTCTGAGACAATTTCCAGTCGGTTTTCATTTTTTATGGTTTTTCAGTTTTTTGTTCAGCAGCTCTCCAGTTTGGAATTTCAGCAGCTATGAGAGGCTGGAATATGACTAGCAGAGGGCTCGAATAAAAAGATAAGGAATAAAAAGTAATAATAACCAAAAAATAATAACCTCACGGAGCAATCGTTTTTTGGCTGGTGGGGTCATTGACCCCCATTTTAAAGCTGGAAAAACAGAAGAGAAAGGCAAATAATTCAAAATTAGGACCAATTGCAAAGTTGCTTGGAATAGGACATTCTATAACATACTGAAAGATTATTGGCCCTAATATTCTTTATGGGAAAGAGATCAAAGAGTATGGAGGTTATGCTAGTAACCTGGGGGGTCTGTGGGTTCAGTAACCCCCCTAACACATGAAGGCGCTTCTGTTATTCTCTCCCCTTGCTAATGTACAAGAGGTGCCGGACTGTATTGGCCCCTGATAGACAATAATACCAAGAGCTCTTTGTTCCACTCACTGCGGGGTGTAAAGGTCCTGCTTTTATTCTCCCAGCAGTAGGGGTTATAATAAGATATATAAGGGGATTTCAGTAGCTGGGAGCCCCCCAGGCAGACTCTAATGTTTCTATTTATCCGTGGTCTCATTTTCCCTCCCAGAAAGGCACGTAGGCTCGCACTCTGCCCATCGACATCCCCCTTTGTTACTCTCCAGCCGTGCGGCGGAACATCCAGGCCTTGTTGCATTTCCAGCAACAGGGAAACAAGAACGCTCTAATCCGCAGCAGATGGCTCCTACCGGCCCGTCACCTCAAGGAATGTGATTTGTATGTGTGTATGAATGGGATTTACAAATGAAAGCTCCCGGGGTGAATCCCTGACTCTGGGATGGGATGTCATTTATATTTAAAGGGCAAGTTTACCTTTGAATGAACTTTTAGTTTGTGGCAGAAGGCGCAGGTCCGAGCCAATATGCCAATGGTCACCGTGCGGGTGTTCTGTATTAATGCTCCTCTCTATAAAGGGATCATTTATATACTATATGGTTGCTATATTCTCTTACCTAGCAACAAGACTTTGATATAAATTAATGACTGCCCTATGGGATCCCCTGCCAATAGCACCCCCAAAGGACAAGCACATTGAATCACAGCTCTGTATAAAGAATAATTTACATTACATACAGAAGAATTTGCCAAGTCATTCAGGTCACTCTGAGCAAAACATATTAAAGGTGAGAATGTTATAGAACAGCTTATTCTAAGCAACATTTCAATTGGTCTTCATTATCTATTTTTTATAGTTTTTTTTAATTATTTGCCTTTTTCTTCCAACTCTTTGCAGCTTTCAAATGGGGGTCACTGACCCCACACCCAAAAATGATTTCTCTGTGAAAGTTTTATATTTATTGTTATTTTTTATAATTTATTTTTCTATTCAGTCCCTCTCCTATCCATATATCAGTCTCTCATTCAAACCACTCCCTGGTTGCTAAGGTTATATGGACCCCAGCAACCAGATAGCTGCTGAAACTCCAAGCTGGAGAGCTGCTGAACACCAAGTGAAATAACTAAAAAACTACAAATAATAGATGCAGCATCTAGCTGAATCTACCCACCCCCTGCCAGGGATCCACATATGGAGGCATATGGTCAGTTCTCGTTGCCCTCCAGGCTAAATAGCCCACCCCTGGCCCTGGGACGTATAACCGCAGCCCCTCTACACCAAGTAATATGTGAATCTGCACATACACAGATGTGTTGGTCCCAGGCAGATTTCATATTTGGGCCCTTGGAAAAAGAACTAAATTACACTGGGGATGGGGGGGCATGGAGTTAAGGGGGCCACACACGGGCCAATTTAACCGGCAGCTTATCTGCCCATGTAAAATCTTTATAATATAAGATTTTATCTCTATAACTCTTGTATCAACTCTTCCAGATGTTTTATAGATATTGTTGCAATAAAACAGTCTGCGGGCATTTAACTTGGAAATAATAACGGCAGAGACTACACTGCAGAGACTTCTGGTACACAGATACCAAGGGTTACGTGCTTGGCACATAAGGAGTTAAAGAAGGGGATTATGGGGTTACGCTAAACCACTGCATCTTCCCCATTAATATATTATTTTCTTGTACAGGTATAGGACCTGTTATCCAGAATGCTCGGGACCAGGGCTTTCCAGATAAGGGATCTTTCTGTACTTTGGATCTCCATGCCTTATGTCTACTAAAAAATCATTTAACCATTAAATAAACCCAATAGGATTGTTCTGCCCCAATAAGGGGTAATTATATCTTAGTTGGGATCAAGTACAGGTACTGTTTTATTATTACAGAGAAAAGGGAATCATTTAACCATTAAATAAACCCAATAGGGCTGTTCTGCCCCAATAAGGGGTAATTATATCTTAGTTGGGATCAAGTACAGGTACTGTTTTATTATTACAGAGAAAAGGGAATCATTTTTAAAAATTAGAATTATTTTCTTATAATGGAGTCTATGGGAGATGGCCTTTCCATAATTCGGAACTTTCTGGATAACGGGTTTCCAGCTAAAGCATCAGCCTAACTGGTAGCCTTATGTCACCTTGTTGCATGTTCATTCCCTGGGAAAAGACACACCAGTTCTCACTCACTTTACAGCAAGGATTCAGGATCACTCACAGGATCACTTACCCTCCGAACCTTATAAAGGACCCTTTATATTTATAACACTGCTGCCTGGAGATGCTTATGAACTTTGGAAAATATCAGGGGCGCTGTTAAGCATGTATAAATGATCAAAGGTTTTATTACATTGGTGACAGTATCCCTCTAATACAGAGGTGTCAAGCCTTTGCTCCCTGAGCTGCTTCCCTTCAAGGGATTCTGGGAATTGTAGTCCAGTACCAACTGAAGGGCAGCAGGTTGAGTTCCACCCCCCCCCCAGCTCTAATCCACAACAGATGGGCCGCTTGCTGCACTGCAGATGAAAATCCAACCGAGGGAAAAATCTGCTAATTACTGGGGGTTTTAAGAAATAAAACCGGTCTGTTGGAATTCTGAAAAGCAGCCACTGTAATTTCAATGCTGCTCTGCGTGGGTACAGGGGGGGGCTCAGTTAGAACTACAGCCCCAATACCCCGAGATCTGGGCCAGAATGGAGGAACCGTGATGCTGCCAAACAGAACCGGGATCAATCGGACAATGGAGTAAAAGAAAAAGATGGTGCTACAATGTATCACTGACAGTAGAACAATGGTAAATCCAGGAATAAGGGGGGACAATGTATTGTGCAAGCACAGCAGTCACATAGTATTCCAGATATTCTGCTTGCTATACAGATTCGCTGCCCAAAAGCACTACAATTCCCAGCATCCTACTGCCAACCAAAGGCATCTTACGGGGAGATCTGTGTCTTTGAGTTAGCTTTTAGTATGATGTAGAGCAGGGATCCCCAACCTTTTATACCCGGGAGCCACATTCAAGTGGAAAAAGTTTTGGGGAGCCAGGGTCAGACTGAGGGGGGGGGGGGTGCAGGGCCCACCGGGACAGCCGCCTCAGGGCCCTGTAGGTGCCCCTGCCGGCCGCATCCCCGGCCCCCCTTAGGGGCCCCCGCTGCACCCCCTAACCCCCCATACGGGTCCCGGCTGAGCCTCCCTCACCCCCCGCAGGGGCCCCCACCCGACATCCTCCCCTGAGCGTGTCAGTTTAATGCGTCGGTGGAGGAAAACCACCGACCGGGGGAACACCAGCAAGGGTCGGGTCTGGGTCAGTGGGGCCCACCGGATTTTTTCCCGGTGCCCCTGCGGCCTAGTCCAACCCTGTGGGGAGCAACACAAGCATGAAAAAAGTTCTGGCAGGTGCAAATGAGAGCTATAATTGGCTATTTGGTAGCCCCATGTTGACTGGGAGCCTACAAAAGGGTCTTTCTGGCAATTACACTGGGTTTTTATGAAACCAAAACCAGAAATTTAAAAATAAGCGCCTGCTTTGAGGCCACTGGGAGCAACATTGGCAAGGGTAGGGGAGCAACATGTTGCCTCGATCCTCTGGTTGGGGATCACTGATTTGCAACTGGTCTCCATTTTTTATTATTTGTAGTTTTTTAATTGTTTTAGTTTTTGTTCAGCAGCTTCTCATTTGGAGTTTCAGCAGCTGTTTGGTTGCTAGGATCCAAATTACCTTAACAACCTGGGTGTGGATTGAATGAACAACTGATATATGAACAGGAGAGGACTTGAATAGAAAAATAAGTAATGAAATGTAACAATAACAATAAAACTGGAGCCTCACAGAGCAATAGGTTTGGTTGCCAGGGTCAGTGACCCCCGTTTGAAAGCTGCAAAGAGTCAGAAAAACTATAAGAAATAAATAATGGAGACCAAATGAAAAGATGCTAAGAGCTGACCATTCTATAGTATACTAAAAGGTGTACCACCCTTTTAAAAAGTGTTAGTATGTTATAGCATGTCTCATTCCTAGCAACTTTGCAATTGGTGCTATTTATTTATTTTTATAGTTTGTTTAATTATTTGCTTTTGTCTTCTGACTCTTTGCAGCTTTCAAATGGGGGTCACTGACCCCGGCAGCCAAACCCTATTGCTCTGTGAGGCTCCAGTTTTATTGTTACTGTTACTTTTTATTCCTTATCTTTCTATTCAGCCCTTCCTCTATTCATATTTCAGTCTCTCATTCAAACCACTCCCTGGTTGCTAAGGTAAACAAGACCCTATCAACCAAATAGCTGCTGAATCTAAACTGGAAAGCTGCTGAGCAGAAAAAAAGCTAAATAACTGAAAACCACAAAAAAATAAAAAAATGAAAACCAAGTGCAAATTGTCTCCGAATATCAATGTCAAATTCGTAGTAAATGTTAGTGAACTGCCCCTTTAAAGATGACACCCCTACCTACCTGTGTTCCAAATGGGGCCAAAGATGGCCGAGGAACCCCCAAGAAAATATAAAGCAGACAGCAACACTAAGGGGGCCATTTAGTAATGCTCGATTTTCTTATTAATGAATCCGGCATCACAGTTATCTGCTTTCTGGTTGCTAGTGGCCACCATGCTAAGCAACACATGGCATCGAATGCATTCCAGAACAAAAAGGCAAGTGAATCAGAACTGGACTCCTTCCATCTTGGAACGGCAAGTAGCAACCACAAACGGAAACATCACGTGGGAGACTCAATACCCCACTTTATATATCACTATATATCACTTTATGTATCACTATATATATATATCACTTTATGTATCACTATATATATATATATACATTGGCGCTTGTACGTAAGTGCCGCTTAGAGACCACTTAGTAAGAACTGGCACCTAATAAGGGGCAATTCTGGCGCTTAGGCTGGAGCGCAGCAATCAGGCCTTGGCACCTACTGAATGACGAGCTGAATACAAAGAGCACAGATCATTTCAACATATTAATTATTCCATGCAACTGTCTGTAATTATCAAAGCACACGGAGCCCCCACATATCATCCGCGCTTTTCTCCGTGCCGGCGCAGACAGTGCATGAAAGCATTCATTAAATAATAAAAGGAATAAAGCATTATTTTATAGGAGACACAAGCCATTCTCTAACACTCCATTCAGCGCTAAATGATGGGGAAAAGGAGAAGAATCAATCACAGAAGCGGCAAAACTGCGATTTTAGCAAAAAGAAGCATAAATGGCACCCGGAGAACTTCTGGAAACAGATACCCCACTCTGTGCCCGACCCTGGGGGGATACACTGTGCTGTTTACCTGTGCCCCCTATCCAGGCTGGAACCGTGGGAAGCCCACAAAGGCCCGGGACTAGGGGGGCAGGCAAGTTCTCAGAGGGGGCATGGTGCCCAGCCGCCGGGGAATGGAGATTTTTAAGTTATTTGAATCTCCCGCACCCATTGCCTGTGTCTGTAGGCACAAGTGAGCGCTATGCACACACTATGGGTGGGGGAGGCAGGTGTGAGGGGCAGGTGTGGGGCAGGTGTGAGGGGCAGGTGTGGGGCAGGTGTGAGGGGCAGGTGTGGGGCAGTTGTGAGGGGAAGGTGTGAGGGGCAGGTGTGGGGCAGTTGTGAGGGGAAGGTGTGAGGGGCAGGTGTGGGGCAGTTGTGAGGGGAAGGTGTGAGGAGCAGGTGTGGGGCAGTTGTGAGGTGCAGGTGTGAGGAGCAGGTGTGGGGCAGGTGTGAGGGGAAGGTGTGAGGGGCAGGTGAGGGGAAGGTGTGAGGGAAGGTGTGGGGCAGTTGTGAGGTGCAGGTGTGAGGAGCAGGTGTGGGGCAGGTGTGAGGGGAAGGTGTGAGGGGCAGGTGAGGGGAAGGTGTGAGGGGAAGGTGTGGGGCAGTTGTGGGGCAGGTGTGGGGCAGGTGTGAGGGGCAGGTGTGGGGCAGTTGTGAGGGGAAGGTGTGAGGGGCAGGTGTGGGGCAGTTGTGAGGGGAAGGTGTGAGGGGCAGGTGTGGGGCAGTTGTGAGGGGAAGGTGTGAGGAGCAGGTGTGGGGCAGTTGTGAGGTGCAGGTGTGAGGAGCAGGTGTGGGGCAGGTGTGAGGGGAAGGTGTGAGGGGCAGGTGTGGGGCAGTTGTGAGGGGAAGGTGTGAGGGGAAGGTGTGGGGCAGTTGTGAGGGGAAGGTGTGAGGGGCAGGTGTGGGGCAGGTGTGAGGGGAAGGTGTGAGGGGCAGGTGTGGGGCAGTTGTGAGGGGAAGGTGTGAGGGGAAGGTGTGGGGCAGGTGTGAGGGGAAGGTGTGAGGGGCAGGTGTGGGGCAGTTGTGAGGGGAAGGTGTGAGGGGCAGGTGTGGGGCAGTTGTGAGGGGAAGGTGTGAGGGGGGCAGGTGGTGGGGGGCAGGTGTGAGGTGCAGGTGTGAGGAGCAGGTGTGGGGCAGTTGTGAGGTGCAGGTGTGAGGAGCAGGTGTGGGGCAGGTGTGAGGGGTGGGTATAAAGGGGGGCAGTAGGTGGCGGGCCTAGGGTCGTATATTTTGAAATCTAGTACTGACCCAAACACTGGATTACTACCTATCACTGCCCTAGTCACATCCCCTCACTTGCCCCCTCTCCTACCCCATTGGCAGTACCTCCTACCTCCCCCATCCCTGGTTTATAAAAAAGTGTTTTCATGAAAATATCTTTCTTACGTATCCATGGGCTTCCCATTGTAATTCTGCCAGTATAGACGTTGGTGCCTATATAGATAATAAGTCACTAGCTGACCCCAAACATACCCTCATCCATTTGCAGGACAAATAGGAATCGCACACTTGAAGGGGGTAGGACTGGATTGGATAAAGGTGGCCGTACATGGGCCAATAAAGGCTGCTGATTTGGTCCTTCCAGGCTGGGTCTGCATCGAATTGGTCCCTGTATGGAGCCCCGCTAACAGGCCTGCCCAACCGATATCTGACCCAAAAGTGGCCAGATATCAATCAGACAGCACGTGATCTAATATTTGGCCCCGGCCTGATTTGTCTCCTGTATGTGTGTAGCCAAAATCCAGCATGTCTGGCAGTGTATGGCCATCTACTTGTAGTATGATGGGGGCAACATGTTGCTCCCCTCCCCCTTGGATGTTGTGCCCAGTGGCCTATAAGTAGGAGCCCATTCTAAAATTTCTGACTTGGAGGCAAATTTTGGAGGCATTAAGACCATGTTTACTGCTAAACAGAGCCTCTAGTAGTCTGCCATCCACACTCGGCTACTAATTAACCAATCTGAGTCCTTATTGGTCATCTACTAGGAAAGTTTTTGTGCTTGTGTTGCTCCCCAGCTTTTTTTTCATTGAAATGTTGCTCATGGGTAAAAAAAGGTTGAGGATCTCTGATGTAGGGACTGATATTCTGAGACAATTTGCAAGATTGCTGAGATTCTATCCTATCTGATCCCCCCATTGTAAGCAGCAGTCCTGCCCTGCTTTATGGCTGAGATTCTAGCTATCTGTATAACAGAGCATTCTGTCACAGTGGCACAGATCCTATCTGATCCCCCCATTGTAAGCAGCAGTCCTGCCCTGCTTAATGGCTGAGATTCTAGCTATCTGTATAACAGAGCATTCTGTCACAGTGGCACAGATCCTATCTGATCCCCCCATTGTAAGCAGCAGTCCTGCCCTGCTTTATGGCTGAGATTCTAGCTATCTGTATAACAGAGCATTCTGTCACAGTGGCACAGATCCTATCTGATCCCCCCATTGTAAGCAGCAGTCCTGCCCTGCTTTATGGCTGAGATTCTAGCTATCTGTATAACAGAGCATTCTGTCACAGTGGCACAGATCCTATCTGACCCCCCCCCCCATTGTAAGCAGCAGTCCTGCCCTGCTTTATGGCTGAGATTCTAGCTATCTGTATAACAGAGCATTCTGTCACAGTGGCACAGATCCTATCTGATCCCCCCATTGTAAGCAGCAGTCCTGCCCTGCTTTATGGCTGAGATTCTAGCTATCTGTATAACAGAGCATTCTGTCACAGTGGCACAGATCCTATCTGATCCCCCTCATTGTAAGCAGCAGTCCTGCCCTGCTTTATGGCTGAGATTCTAGCTATCTGTATAACAGAGCATTCTGTCACAGTGGCACAGATCCTATCTGATCCCCCCATTGTAAGCAGCAGTCCTGCCCTGCTTTATGGCTGAGATTCTAGCTATCTGTATAACAGAGCATTCTGTCACAGTGGCACAGATCCTATCTGATCCCCCCCCATTGTAAGCAGCAGTCCTGCCCTGCTTTATGGCTGAGATTCTAGCTATCTGTATAACAGAGCATTCTGTCACAGTGGCACAGATCCTATCTGATCCCCCCATTGTAAGCAGCAGTCCTGCCCTGCTTTATGGCTGAGATTCTAGCTATCTGTACACATTTGCAAAAAGAAATTTTAGGACAACAGAACTGTTACAATTCTACTGTGTGTGTTAACATGTTCCAGTGCTAAATAAGATGCCACTGCCCCATATCCGAGAGAACTAAATATGGCTCATTACACAGGAGACATGCGGAACAAAGCTCAAATGATCCAAAACCCCAAACCGCTTGCTGCCTTTGCTCCACCTAATTCCTGCATTTTACCAGCCCCAAGTGCAGGAGATTAATACATCTGTGTCGTGCTGTGATTTCTATTACCCTCTGAGCCTTTTATCTGTAGTGGAGACTCACAGCACATTGATGTCTGAGCTGCACGAGAAAAAAAGAATTGGTGACTTTTCCTATAAAAGTAAAAATAATGAAATTCACAATGTCCTGTTATTTACAGCGCAGCCTCCTGCAGTCACTTATTCACTGGGGAAGCGTGAAATGCGTGGCCTACTTTCTAGCAGCCATTATCCACCTCTGAATCCCCGGCTGTTGTGAAACTACAGCTCCCAGCATGCAAGCTGAACAACCACCACTTCAAAAAACATAGATAGAAGTAAAATATTATATATAGCTGCTACGCATTGTCCAAACATCTCATAGCACAACATCTGAAACATAGGTTGCTATGGGTTACTAGACCGACAAAGTTTTTCCTTGCTACATTATTCTATTCACCTAAAGTAATCTATACAATGTAAGGAATCATTAATCACCCTGTCTATGCCATAATTAATTAAAAGGGTGATTAACATTGACTCAAACGTCTGTGGTATTTCCAACACTTTAAGCATAAAAGAGAAAGCTAATTCAATGTTTTTGTCAACATATAAAATTTTAATCTATCACCTCGTCAGAACTAGCATGGTGATAATGATAGATAGGGCACACTGCAAATGTAGTGCTGTAATATAGCAGGTATAGTAGGGAGAGATGGTGCCTATAGTAGCAGTGGGGGGATAATAGCCTCTGGGAAGGGACTGGGGCTGTGGGATAGCAGGTATAGTAGGGAGAGATGGTGCCTATAGTAGCAGTGGGGGGATAATAGCCTCTGGGAAGGGACTGGGGCTGTGGGATAGCAGGTATAGTAGGGAGATATGGTGCCTATAGTAGCAGTGGGGGGATAATAGCCTCTGGGAAGGGACTGGGGCTGTGGGATAGCAGATATAGTAGGGAGAGATGGTGCCTATAGTAGCAGTGGGGGGGATAATAGCCCTCTGGGAAGGACTAGGGCTGTGGGATAGCAGGTATAGTAGGGAGAGATGGTGCCTATAGTAGCAGTGGGGGGATAATAGCCCTCTGGGAAGGGACTGGGCTGTGGGATAGCAGGTATAGTAGGGAGAGAGTGGGTGCCTTATAAGTATAGTAGGGGGGGTATAATAGCCTCTGGGAAGGGACTGGGGCTGTGGGATAGCAGGTATAGTAGGGAGAGATGGTGCCTATAGTAGCAGTGGGGGATAATAGCCTCTTGGGAAGGGACTGGGGCTGTGGATAGCAGTATAGTAGGGAGAGATGGTGCCTATAGTAGCAGTGGGGGGGATAATAGCCTCTGGGAAGGGACTGGGGCTGTGGGATAGCAGGTATAGTAGGGAGAGATGGTGCCTATAGTAGCAGTGGGGGAATAATACCTCTGGGAAGGGACTGGGCTGTGGGAATAGCAGGATAGTAGGGAGAGATGGTGCCTATAGTAGCAGGATGGGGGGGATAATAGCCTCTGGGAAGGGACTGGGGAGCTGTTGGAGTAGCAGGTTATACGTAGGGAGAGATGGTGCCTAATAGTAGCAAGTGGGGGGATAATAGGGCCTCTGGGGAAGGGACTGGGGGCTGTGGGATAGCAGGTATAGTAGGGAGAGATGGTGCCTATGTGGGGATAATAGTCTCTGGAAAGGACTGGGCTGGGATAGCAGGTATAGTAGGGAGAGATGGTGCCTATAGTAGCAGTGGGGGGATAATATCTCTGAAGGGACTGGGGCTGTGGATAGCAGGTATAGTAGGGAGAGATGGTGCCATAGTAGCAGTCTGGGGATAATAGCCTCTGAAGGGACTGGGGCTGTGAGATAGCAGGTATAGTAGGGAGAGATGGTGCCTATAGTAGCAGTGGGGGGATAATAGCCTCTGGGAAGGGACTGGGGCTGTGGGATAGCAGGTATAGTAGGGAGAGATGGTGCCTATAGTAGCAGTGGGGGGATAATAGCCTCTGGGAAGGGACTGGGGCTTGGGATAGCAGGTATAGTAGGGAGAGATGGTGCCTATAGTAGCAGTGGGGGATAATAGCCTCTGGGAAGGGACTGGGGCTGTGAACAGTCATAGGGGATAGCAGTATAGTAGGGAGAGATGGTGCCTATTAGTAGCAGTGGGGGATAATAGCCTCTGGGAAGGGACTGGGGGCTGTGGGATAGCAGGTATAGTAGGGAGAGATGGTGCTATAGTAGCAGTGGGGGGGATAATAGCCTCTGGGAAGGGACTGGGGCTGTGGGATAGCAGTATAGTAGGGAGAGATGGTGCCTATAGTAGCAGTGGGGGGATAATAGCCTCTGGGAAGGGACTGGGGCTGGGGATAGCAGTATAGTAGGGAGAGATGGGCCTATAGTAGCAGTGGGGGGATAATAGCCTCTGGGAAGGGACTTGGGGCTGTGGGATAGCAGGTATAGTAGGGAGAGATGGTGCCTATAGTAGCAGTGGGGGGGATAATAGCCTCTGGGAAGGGACTGGGGCTGTGGGATAAGCAGGTATAGTAGGGAGAGATGGTGCCATAGTAGCAGTGGGGGGGATAATAGCCTCTGGAAGGGACTGGGGCTGTGGGATAGCAGGTATAGTAGGGAGAGATGGTAAGCAGTGGGGGATAATAGCCTCTGGGAAGGGACTGGGGCTGTGGGATAGCAGGTATAGTAGGGCAGAGATGGTGGCCTATAGTAGCAGTGGGGGGAATAATAGCCTCTGGGAAGGGACTGGGGCTGTGGGATAGCAGGTATAGTAGGGAGAGATGGTGCCTATAGTAGCAGTGGGGGATAATAGCCTCTGGGAAGGGACTGGGGCTGTGGGATAGCAGGTATAGTAGGGAGAGATGGTGCCTATAGTAGCAGTGGGGGGATAATAGCCTCTGGGAAGGGGACTGGGGCTGTGGGATAGCAGGTATAGTAGGGAGAGATGGCGCCTATAGTAGCAGTGGGGGGATAATAGCTCTGGGAAGGGACTGGGGCTGTGGGAAGCAGGTATAGTAGGGAGAGATGGTGCCTATAGTAGCAGTGGGGGGATAATAGCCTCTGGAAGGGACTGGGGCTGTGGGATAGCAGGTATAGTAGGGAGAGATGGTGCCTATAGTAGCAGTGGGGGGATAATAGCCTCTGGGAAGGGACTGGGGCTTGTGGGATAGCAGGTATAGTAGGGAGAGATGGTGCCTATAGTAGCAGTGGGGGGATAATAGCCTCTGGAAGGGACCTGGGGCTGTGGGATAGCAGGTATAGTAGGGAGAGATGGTGCCTATAGTAGCCAGTGGGGGGATAATAGCCTCTGGGAGGGGGATAATAGCCTCCGTATAGTGGGCGGAAGACTGGGCTTGGATAGCAGGTATAGTAGGGAGAGATGGTGTCTGCCCTATAGTAGCAGGGGGAAAATAGCCTCTGGGAGACTGGGCTGTGGGATAGCAGGTATAGTAGGGAGAGATGGTGCCTATAGTAGCAGTGGGGGGATAAAACCCTGGAAGTGGACTGGGGCTGTGGGATAGCAGGTATAGTAGGGGAGAGATGGTGCCTATAGTAGCAGTGGGGGATAATAGCCTCTGGGAAGGGACTGTGTTTGGTAGCAGGTATAGTAGGGAGAGATGGTGCCTATAGTAGCAGTGGGGGGATAATAGCCTCTGGAAGCGGACTGGGGCTGTGGATAGCAGGTATAGTAGGGAGAGATGGTGCCTATAGTAGCAGTGGGGGGATAATAGCCTCTGGGAAGGGACTGGGGCTGTGGATAGCAGGTATAGTAGGGAGAGATGGTGCCTATAGTAGCAGTGGGGGGATAATAGCCTCTGGGAAGGGACTGGGGCTGTGGGATAGCAGGTATAGTAGGGAGAGATGGCGGCTGTAGTTAAGGGGAACTAACCTGGAGCAAAACCTAAGTAGCAGATGCACATTCTTTTGCTGCTTCAGCCATAAGGGAGGTACATTTTTGGGTTCCCGGTACCAGGGGGAACCAGCACGGAACAAAATGCACCATTAACGCTGTAACTCAGCCCAAGTCCTGGGACATAAATAGTATCTAATGCAAGGAAAGCAGATTTCACCTTAAACACAATGTTTTATTTCAGTTCCTGCCAAATACTGAGCATCAGGGGCAGGTGGAATGGGGGCAAAAAATGGCAAAAAGGCTCCAATCCCACTCAGCCAATAGGGAAGCTGCATGGTCCGATACAATATAATCCCAGCATTCCAAGCTCTGGAGCCTCCTGTGCAAATCATATCCCAAAACACTGATTTATTCCTGTGCAAATCTGCATTTCCTACCCCCCCCCCCCCCCCATGGATCAGGGACAAGAAGGCTGAATGGCAGCTGGAATGATCCCCCCGTAGGGACGCTCCGCGCTGCACCCCCCGTCCATGTGGTGACAGGGAACAGACTGTGACTGGGCCTGTAAGCCAAGCGCACAATAAGCCACATGTACAAACTCACTGCCCCCCCCATTTCTCTCAATGCTAATAGATGGGGGGGCTGGACCCTAATCAATATGACTGGCAGCGACAAGACACCAACTGGTTATTTACTACATTGCAGCCAAGCGTTTCCAGGTTCAATGTATGTCGGTCACTGTATTCCTGCAGCCGCTGCAGAACCTCTTGGGAAATACAGGCCTATCAGGAATAAAGGTCTAGATGCTTGTCGAGGCCTCAAGTGTTCAACACTACCTCCCCGTCACAACATATTGATAAGCCTGGGTCGGTTCTGGGTATAACAGGGTTGCCAGCGCACCCCCTGCCCAAATCCCGACAAATAGGAAACCACAGACAGCAACGGGCAATGAATAGAATTGCAAGCTCTATGGCTGCACAATAGCCACTACAGTCTGCAGCAGGTATCTAGGTTAACCATTACTTGCCCATTAGCAGTTGGCTGTAACATCTCGACACGTGCAGCTACACATAAGGAATGCCCGGTGCAGGGAGGGCACTTACCTGAATCTGCCCTGGCAGTGCTGGCACAGTTCTCCCACCCAGCCGGGGTCACACAGGCAGGTGTTGTTGACGCAGCGTCCGGAGAAACAGGGGTTTTTCTCACAGGCCCTCCCCTGGGAGCTGTAGGCGAAGATGAGCAGATAGAAGAGTCCGGAGCGCAGCAGAGACATCCCGGGGCAATTGTGGCACATGGTGGCCACCCGTAACAATAACATAGCCACAAGGCCGGGATCCGAGAGGCACCCACTGCAGGGAAGCTGGCAGACCCCCCTCCGGGAAGGCTCCGATCAGAAGGGAAACATGGCTCGCCCGATGGAGTGCTGAGCCCCCGCCGCCAGGCTAGATCTGTGGGCAACGTGGGCACATCGGTCTCTTGGCGGAGAGATAAACAATAGCATCCTACACCTGGCGAGGTGCCCCCAGCCGCTTACTCGCCCGGCCGCCCGGCTCCATATCTGCACACAAAGAGCAACGCACGTTTCCAGGGGCTGAATCACTGGGCTCAGGGGCTCACTAACAGCTTCCTTGGGTGGGGGGGGGGGGCAGGTGCTGGGCTGGGGGGCCACAGTGACCGAGTGCAGGGATAGGGGGCTCTGGAGTCAACAACAAACATGCACAGAAGGTGGGAGGCAGAAAGGGTTCCAGTCCCTCAAACCAGAAATCTCTGGGATTATTGGGGTGAGGGGTCAGTGGGTGGGACAGAAAAAACACACTGAAGTGATGGGGTTAATCTGAAAGAGGGGGGCTAAGGTCTAAGGTGAGGGTTGGGGGGTTACACAGGTGAGGGTGTGGGGGGTTACACAGGTGTGGGGTGGGGGTTACACAGTTGAAGGGTGTCGGGGGGTTACACAGGTGAAGGAGTGGGTGGGGGGTTACTACACAGGCTGAGGGTGTGGGGTTAACACAACAGGTGTGGGGTGGGGGGTTACACAGTGTGGGTGGGCTTACACACGTTGGGTGTTGGGTTACACAGAGTGAGGGTGTGGGGTACACAGAGTTGGGGTGGGGTTACACAGCGTTGTGGGTTGGGGTACAACGTGAGCGGTGGGTTACAACAGTGGGTGGGTACACAGTGAGTGTTCGGGGAAAGTTTACACAGGTGAGTTTTTTTGGTTGGGGGTGTACACAGGTAGAGGGGCAGTGATAGGCAAGGAGCACTGTGATTGTATACTGGGATGCAGAGAGGATGTGAAATGTAAGTGTTAATACAGTGTCCAGGAATATGGGGGCATAACAGGTACTATAGGGGTAAAACTAATAAATTGTGTGTGGCGTGTGGTGTGTGTGACAAGTAGAAGTAAGAAAAGTGGTATGTGGTGTTGCTACAATGGTGCTGGCGATGATGCACACTGGGCCTTAGTGGAGCAGTAAATGGAGCTCTGGGCTCAGGAGGGAATGTGGGTGTTGTATGAGTGGGTAGGTAAATGACAGGAAAAGTAGTGTTTACTATGCTGCAGTAACATAGGGGTCACAACGTAAGGTAAGAGAAAATCTATGGTGCCAGAAGAGGATGGCTCAGCGGGAGCCACAGAGCAATCTGGTGCTCAGTAAAAATAACTCTGCAGCCGCTTGGTACAAAAGAATAGGCAAGTAGGGCTAGGAAGTAGTGCTTTATTGGTAGATAAGGTGGGTTATTGGGTAGATAATGTGGTAGTGTAATAAGTAGGTGGGTGGTGGGTTATCTGGTAGATAGTACTGGGAAGATAAGTTGGCGTACTAGGTGGTTATGGTAAGATAAGTAGTGGGTCTTGGAGTTAGAAATGGGTAAAAGATAATGTGGTAGGGCGTGGTGGGTAATAAGGTAGTGGTGTTATTCGGTAGATAACGGTAGTGAGGTGCGTAGATAAGTAGTGGGTTATTGGAGATAAGTAGGTGAAGATCAAGTGGGTAGTAGTGGTTAGGTAGATAAGGTAGGTGGTTCCTTGGTAGATAGGGTAGGTGGGTAGATAAAGATAATGTGGGTAGGTGGGTGGGTGGGTAGATAAGGTAGGTGGGTGGGTGGGTAGATAATGTAGGTAGGTGGGTGGGTAGATAGGGTAGGTGGGGGGCAGTAGGGCCGGCAGAGGGGCGCTATTGCTATATATATATATATATTACCCTTGCAGCCCAGCAGGCCAAGTACTGGCACTGGGGTCCTCTCCCCGCTCAGTCACACAGGGACACCGGGCTCCTACCCCCGCCGGAGAGAAGAGCTGCCTGGGGCCCAAAGGAGACGCATGGAGAGCCGGTGTATCCCAGCCGATATCCCGGTGTATCCCAGCCGATATCCCAGGGTATCCCGGCAGATATTCCGCTGTACCCCGGTGTCGCTGTCCCGGGAAGCCCTTAGCCAGATGCTCGGATCTCCGGAGGCCGCTGATTGGGAGCGAAGCTTCCCTGGATTTGCCCCCCGGTCCCACTGCCCTCAGCAGCCGCTTCCTGCATTCATCGTATGGAGCCCCCCCGCCCCTCGCACAAAGAGCTGAGCATGTGCGGCCCTGCGGGGGGAGCCGAGTGGGAACGGGAGGGGGAACCGGGGGAGTCTGGGAACGGGAGGGGATCCGGCACCGAGGGCTCTCTCTCTCTGTCTGTCTGTCTGTGTGGTTGGTGTGTTTAGTGTGTATGGGGGGGCTGAGAACAGGGCGCCAACCGAGAATCGCGTCTCAGTGTGCGGAAAAACTGGGGCTGTGTACAGGAAAGGCATTGACATAATAGTATTGGGAACAGGGGCCGATAACAGTGAAGAATCATGGGGCTTTATAGAACACGGGTAAACAGGGAATCATGGGCGTTATAGAACAGGGATTCAATCCCCAATCGCTATAAACAGTGAGATATCATGGGGGCGTGTATAGGAACAGGGATAAACAGTGAGAATCTATGGGGGCTGCTGTATTAGGAATCAGGATAACACGTGAGAATCATGGGGCTGTGTATAGGGAAACAGGGGATAACAGTAACAGTGAGAATCATGAGGGGCTGTGTATAGGGAACAGGGGGTATAACAGTGAGAATCATGGGGGGCTGTGTATAGGGAACAGGGGGTATAACAGTGAGAATCATGGGGGGCTGTGTATAGGGAACAGGGGGTATAACAGTGAGAATCATGGGGGGCTGTGTATAGGGAACAGGGGGTATAACAGTGAGAATCATGGGGGGCTGTGTATAGGGAACAGGGGGTATAACAGTGAGAATCATGGGGGGGCTGTGGTATAGGGACGGGGGTATAACAGTGAGATCATGGGGGGCTGTGTATAGGGAACAGGGGGTATAACAGTGAGAATCATGAGGGGCTGTGTATAGGGAACAGGGGGTATAACAGTGAGAATCATGGGGGGCTGTGTATAGGGAACAGGGGATATAACAGTGAGAATCATGGGGGCTGTGTATAGGGAACAGGGGGTATAACAGTGAGAATCATGGGGGGCTGTGTATAGGGAACAGGGGGTATAACGAGTGAGAATCATCGGGAGGCTGTGTTATAGGGAACAGCGGGGTATCACAGTGTAGAATCATGGCGAGGGAGCTGTGCATATAGGAACAGGGGGCTATAACAGTGAGAATCATGGGAGCTTGTATAGGGAAACAGGAATAACAGTGAAATTCATGGGGCTGTGTATAGGGAACAGGAAACAGTGAGGAATTCATGAGGGCTTGTATAGGAACAGGTAACAGTAGAATGCATGGGGGCTGGTATAGGAACAGGGGATACAGGAGAATCATGAGGGGCTGTGTATTAAGAACAGGTTATAACATGAGGAATCATTGGGGCGTGTATAGGAACAGGGGTATAACAGAGAATCATGGGGCGTGTATAGGGAAACAGTGTGGGTTATAACAGAAAATCATGGGCTGTGTATAGGAACAGGGGTATAACATGAGAATCAATGGGGCTTGTATAGGAACAGGGGGGGATAACAGTGAGAATCACGGGGCTGTGTATAGGAACGGGGGTATAACAGTGAGAATCATGGGGCTGTATGAGGAACAGGGTATAACAGTGAGATCATGGGGCTGTTTAGGAACAGGGGGTATACCAGTGAAATCATGGGGGCTGTGTATAGGAAAACAGGGGGTATACCATGAGAATCATGGGGGGCTTGTATAGAACAGGGTTAAACATGAAATCATGGGCTGGTATAGGAACAGGTATAACATGACGAATCATGGCGCTGTTATAGGAACAGGGGATAACAGGGAGAATCGATGAGGGCTGTATAGGGAAAACAGGGCTATAACATGAGAATCATTGGGGCTGTGTATAGGGAAAGGGGTATAAAACAGTGTGAGAATCATGAAGGGCTGTTATAGGGAACAGGAGGTATAAACAGGAGAATCATGGGGCTTATAGGAACAGGGTGCTTATAACAGTGAGAATCATGGCGGCTGGTATAGGAACAGGGGTGTATAACAGTGAGAATCATGGGGGCTGGTATAGGAACAGGGTATAACAGTTGGAATCAGGGGGCTGTGTATTAGAACAGGAGGTTATAAACAGTGAAATCACTGGGGCTGTGATAGGGAACAGTGAGTATAACAGTGAGAATCATGGGCTGTGTATCAGGAACAGGTTTAAACAAGTGAGAATCATGGGGGCTGTATATGGGACAGGGGCGTATAAACAGTGAGAATCATGTGGGCTTGTATAGGGAACAGGGTATAACAGTGAGAATCATGGGCTGTGTATAGGGAACAGGGGATAGAAGTGAGAATCATGGGGCTGTATGTATAGGAAACAGGGTATTAACATTTAGCATCATGGGCTGCTTGGATATGGAACAGGTGTATAACAGTGAGAATCATGGGCTTGTATAGGAACAGGGATTATAACAGTTGAAATCATGGGGCGTGTTTATAGAACAGGGGATTAACAGTAAAGAATTCATGGCGGCTGTGTATAGGAACAGGGGTATAACAGTGAGAATCATGGGGGGCTGTTGTATAGGAACAGGGGGTAAACAGTGAGAATCATGGGCTGTGTATTAGGGAAACAGGGATTAACATGAGATCATGGGGGCTGGTATAGGGAAAAAAAACCAAAGGGAGTTATAACAGTGAGATATCATGGGGCTGCTTATAGGACAGGGGTTATAACAGTGAGAATCATGGTGCGTGTTATAGCGAACAGGGTATAAGATGTGAAATCTATGGAGGGGCTGTGATAGAACAGGGTATAACAGTGAGTCATGGGGCTGTATAGGAACAGGTATAACAGTGAACTCATGGGGGCTGTTCGGTATAGGAACAGGGGGTATAACAGTGAGAATCATGGGGGGCTGTGTATAGGGAACAGGGGTTATAACAGTGAGAATCATGGGGCGTGTAAGGGAACAGGGGTATAAACAGTGAGAATCATTGGAGGAGCTGTGTAATAGGAACAGCGTATAACAGTAGAATCATGGGGGCGTGTATAGGAACAGGGCGCATAAACATGAGAACTCCATGGGGGCTGTGATAAGGAACAGAGCGGGTAAACATGAGATCATGGGGAGCTGGTATAAGGAACAGGGGATAACAGTGAGAATCATGGGGGCTGTGTATAGGGAACAGGGGTATAACAGTGAGAATCATGGGGGGCTGTGTATAGGGAACAGGGGTATAACAGTGAGAATCATGGGGGCTGTGTATAGGGAACAGGATGGATAACAGTGAGAATCATGGGGGGCTGTGTATAGGGAACAGAGGGTATAACAGTGAGAATCATGGGGGCTGTGTATAGGGAACAGGGGGTATAACAGTGAGAATCATGGGGGCTGTGTATAGGAACAGGGGGGCTATACAGTCAACTCCCATGGGGGCGTGTATAGGAACAGGGGTATAACAGTGAGAATCATGGGGGGCTTGTATAGGGAACAGGGGGATATAACAGTGAGAATCATGGGGGGCTGTGTATAGGAACAGGGGGTATAACAGTGAGAATCATGGGGGGCTGTGTATAGAACAGGGGGATAACAGTGAGAATCATGGGGGCTGTGTATAGGGAACAGGGGATATAACAGTGAGAATCATGGGGGAGCTGTATAGGGAACAGGGGGTATAACAGTGAGAATCATGGGGGCTGTGTATAGGGAACAGGGGGTATAACAGTGAGAATCATGGGGGCTGTGTATAGGGAACAGGGGGTATAACAGTGAGAATCATGGGGGGCTGTGTATAGGGAACAGGGGGTATAACAGTGAGAATCATGGGGGGCTGTGTATAGGGAACAGGGGGATAAACAGTGAGAATCATTGGGGGGCTGTGTAAGGGAACAGGGGTATAACAGTGAGAATCATGGGGGGCTGTGTATACGGGAACAGGGGGTATAACAGTGGAGAATCATGGGGGGCTGTGTATAGGGAACAGGGGGTATAACAGTGAGAATCATGGGGGGCTGTGTATAGGGAACAGGGGGTATAACAGTGAGAATCTGGGGGGCTGTGTATAGGGAACAGGGGGTATAACAGTGAGAATCATGGGGGCTGTGTATAGGGAACAGGGGGTATAACAGTGAGAATCATGGGGGGCTGTGTATAGGAACAGGGGTATAAACAGTGAGAATCATGGGGGCTGTGTATAGGGAACAGGGGGGTATAACAGTGGAGAATCATGGGGGGCTGTGTATAGGGAACAGGGGTATAACAGTGAGAATCATGGGGGGCTGTGTATAGGGAACAGGGGTATAACAGTGAGAATCATGGGGGGCTGTGTATAGGGAAACAGGGGTATAACAGTGAGAATCATGGGGGGCTGTGTATAGGGAACAGGGGGGATAACAGTGAGAATCATGGGGGGCTGTGTATAGGGAACAGGGGGTATAACAGTGAGAATCATGGGGGGCTGTGTAATAGGAACAGGGGGTATACAGTGAGAATCATGGGGGGCTGTGTATAGGGAACAGGGGGTATAACAGTGAGAATCATGGGGGCTGTGTATAGGAACAGGGGTATAACAGTGAGAATCATGGGGGGCTGTGTATAGGGAACAGGGGGTTATAACAGTGAGAATCATGGGGGCTGTGTATAGGGAACAGGGGGTATAACAGTGAGAATCATGGGGGGCTGTGTATAGGGAACAGGGGTATAACAGTGAGAATCATGGGGGGCTGTGTATAGGGAACAGGGGTATAACAGTGAGAATCATGGGGGGCTGTGTATAGGGAAACAGGTATAACAGTGAGAATCATGGGGGCTGTGTATAGGGAACAGGGGATAACAGTGAGAATCATGGGGGGCTGTGTATAGGGAACAGAGGTATAACAGTGAGAATCATGGGGGGCTGTGTATAGGGAACAGGGGGATAACAGTGAGAATCATGGGGGGCTGCCTTATAGGAACAGGGGGTATAACAGTGAGAATCATGGGGGCTGTGTATAGGGAACAGGGGGATAACAGTGAGAAAAACATGGGCTGTGTATAGGGAACAGGGGGTATAACATGAGAATCATGGGGGCTGTGTATAGGGAACAGGGGGATAACAGTGAGAATCATGGGGGGCTGTGTATAGGGAACAGGGGTATAACAGTGAGAATCATGGGGGGCTGTGTATAGGGAACAGGGGGGCTATAACAGTGAGAATCATGGGGGCTGTGTATAGGGAACAGGGGGTATAACAGTGAGAATCATGGGGGCTGTGTATAGGGAACAGGGGGTATAACAGTGAGAATCATGGGGGGCTGTGTATAGGGAACAGGGGTATAACAGTGAGAATCATGGGGGGCTGTGTATAGGGAACAGGGGTATAACAGTGAGAATCATGGGGGGCTGTGTATAGGGAACAGGGGGATAACAGTGAGAATCATGGGGGGCTGTGTATAGGGAACAGGGGGTATAACAGTGAGAATCATGAGGGGCTGTGTATAGGGAACAGGGGGTATAACAGTGAGAATCATGAGGGGCTGTGTATAGGGAACAGGGGGTATAACAGTGAGAATCATGAGGGGCTGTGTATAGGGAACAGGGGGTATAACAGTGAGAATCATGGGGGGCTGTGTATAGGGAACAGGGGGTATAACAGTGAGAATCATGGGGGGCTGTGTATAGGGAACAGGGGGTATAACAGTGAGACTCATGAGGGGCTGTGTATAGGGAACCGTGGGTCTCGGCTATAAAACAGGAGTGACAAGCAACACTCTCATGTGTCGTGTGAATTTTCAAAGCAACATGAAGCCGAACATAGGCATCAGTCACACAAACACCACATTCATTTATTAGTATTATATGTGCCGGGGGTCAGTGCCCAACGTGTGCCCGGGGGGTCAGTGCCCAACGCGTGCCAAGAACAGTGGCCCCAACGTACCCGACAGGGACAGAGGGGATACAGCAGGGCTATGGCCTTGGGTCAGCACCCCCCCTAACCTGCACTCAATACTCAAACACAGGCCTGGACTGGCAAATGCCAATCGGGCTGCTGTGAGATGCCATAGACAGACGGGGCACTTTGGGTCTCTGTGTACTGGAAATGCCAGGGTCTATTTTACATTCCAGTCTTAACCTGACAAATTATAGCCCTGAGTCTAATCAGTGTGGGTATTGGCCGGACAGTGGGTATTTAGCTGTGGGAGCGAGAAATGTGTGCTCTATGAGAAATGAATGGATATTGGGGAGTTGTATCAGGAGTCAGAACCAGCAGTGCAGGGAAGGGAAAGGGACAGACACAGTGACAGTTACACATAACTATAAACCCAGTGAGAATGAGGAATGAATGGATATTGGGGAGTTGTATCAGGAGTCAGAACCAGCAGTGCAGGGAAGGGAAAGGGACAGACACAGTGACAGTTACACATAACTATAAACCCAGTGAGAATGAGGAATGAATGGATATTGGGGAGTTGTATCAGGAGTCAGAACCAACAGTGCAGGGAAGGGAAAGGGACAGACACAGTGACAGTTACACATGACTATAAACCCAGTGAGAATGAGGAATGAATGGGTATTGGGGAGTTGTATCAGGAGTCAGAACCAGCAGTGCAGGGAAGGGAAAGGGACAGACACAGTGACAGTTACACATAACTATAAACCCAGTGAGAATGAGGAATGAATGGATATTGGGGAGTTGTATCAGGAGTCAGAACCAGCAGTGCAGGGAAGGGAAAGGGACAGACACAGTGACAGTTACACATAACTATAAACCCAGTGAGAATGAGGAATGAATGGGTATTGGGGAGTTGTATCAGGAGTCAGAACCAGCAGTGCAGGGAAGGGAAAGGGACAGACACAGTGACAGTTACACATAACTATAAACCCAGTGAGAATGAGGAATGAATGGATATTGGGGAGTTGTATCAGGAGTCAGAACCAGCAGTGCAGGGAAGGGAAAGGGACAGACACAGTGACAGTTACACATAACTATAAACCCAGTGAGAATGAGGAATGAATGGGTATTGGGGAGTTGTATCAGGAGTCAGAACCAGCAGTGCAGGGAAGGGAAAGGGACAGACACAGTGACAGTTACACATAACTATAAACCCAGTGAGAATGAGGAATGAATGGATATTGGGGAGTTGTATCAGGAGTCAGAACCAGCAGTGCAGGGAAGGGAAAGGGACAGACACAGTGACAGTTACACATAACTATAAACCCAGTTAGTCCCATTTTGAGTCATTCTCGTGCTATCTCTACCTTTGTGTTTAGAAGCGCAACACAATCAGAGATCTTAGCCCAGTTGGATCGGGATCCCCCCAGTGATATGGGATCGGTTGGTCTCGCTACAGATCTATATTGCTGGCCAATCTGACCACCTGGCACAGCGCTGTTTTAGCCATCTGCCCAAAGCAACCTGATAGGAAGCTCTGATTGGTCCCTGAGTGGGACAATGAGCCCATTAGCCTAAAGATGTGCTTGTTGGGCTGATTGTCATCATCAGTGGCCAATTTGCCCATACACATGGCCGGTTGAGTTAGCAGCAAATTCGATTGTACAAACACAAGGTCAATCAGGCGGATCTGTCTGTGTGTGAGCGGCATAGTGAATGTATCACACAGACAAGTGGGCAGCGAGTGGGTTCCTGGGGGCCCCATTACAGAGCATAGAGCAGCGCCATTGGCTGCGGTTCTGCTCTGCCCATTCTCAGCAGGGCAAATAGTGCTGATTGGCTCTGTGCTTTGTGTATTGGACCTACAGGCTCCATGGCTCATCCGCTCTCCATCTGCTCATCCCAAACCCACAATAGCACGCATGCAGCGCACAACTGCCCCAACAATGGCCGCTCCCTTCCCCTAATCCCCTGCTTCATTTGCTAATTATACCAGCACACGGGAGGCCAAACACTTTACTCCACATAAAACAATACGTCACACATTTCAACTTGCAGCACTGCTGACTGGGGAGGAATGTGACAGATTTAGTAGGAGAGGGAAATAAATAGGAGGAAAAAAGTTAAAAGACTGTGGGGGCTTCAGAATATTGTCATTTGCTGAAACAGAAGTTCTCTGGGTGTGACGGCTGGGCCCCAGGACGTGTGTGAGGCTCCATTGGGTGCACTGATGGGAAACAGTATGGCAACTCCTACTGGTCTAATACAGTAAGTGTAGATAGATAGGTTTTCTGGGAAGAATAAACTGTTTCGGGGGGGAACTAAAAGTGGGGGACAGGACACTAACCCCCATATGTAATAAAAAGGCACTAAGTGTGCCCAGGAGCAGTAACCCATAGCAACCAATAAGATTTTTGCTTTTAAACAGGTGACCAGTAAATGCTACTTGCTGATTGGTTGCTAAGACACAAAAGCATAAAAGAGAAAGTAAGGAAATGTCTCCTGGAAACCAAAAGAGAATGGAAATGTGAAAGAGAAAAAAGCTGAGGGGAGGGAAGAGACAGAGTGGGGGGGGGGGGGCAAATAATGATTAAACCAAAAGGGAAAGTGGGGGCAGAAGTGAAAGTAAAAGAGAAAATGGGCAAAATCACTCAAAAATGAATGGGAAGTGTATAAATAGTGATAGAGCCTATGGAATTCCTCTGTGGTAGCCCCCCCCCCCACCCCCACCCCCCCAGGCAAACAAGATGGGGCAAATTGTGAGACGGCTTGGCACTGGGGTTCCTGGCTAAGCCCGGGGTGACTGGCACCCTCCTGGCTTCTAAACTGCCAGCAGCAGGGCAATGACTGTGTTTGGCCACAACTGAATACTAATCTGGGGGGGCTGAGGCACCGCTGGGGGTCTTGCACAGGAACGGGTTAAATTACAGGTTAAAATCAGTGAGTGTATGTATACATGTATGGGGTTCTTGCCTCATTTCCCAACATAACATCCCAAGCAACCAATAATAATGTTCCAGTTGCCAAGGTTGGGTAACCCATAGCAACCAATCAGATGTATCCCTGGTGACCAGAATATGCTGCCATACTGATTGGATGCCCCATAGTCCCTGCAGGCTGCTGGCCCATAGTCTATGCCATGGCGACTGTATGAACTAAAGCCATATGGCTGCTGTACAGGTCTGTGTGTAGAGCAACCCTGGGATAAAGGGTCTCCTTCATCTGCCCCAGTTCCCCTCCTGGACCTGCCCCCTGGTGGATATGCTATGGAAGTACAAGAGTTATAGATTTCTGACCATAGAAGACGATGGGCTCTGTATCTTCATGCAATCCATATGTTGAAATCCAGTGGCAAAACAATTTTTCTCTTTCTGCATCAATTGAAATCCTGGCAGGGGAGGAGGGACTAAAACACCCGTAGAGTTCTACTAACATGTAATGTAATGCAGAATTTTTGATCCCCATTTTTTTGCGAATGTCATTTTACACAATATAACAAATAGGCCTTAAGTCCTCGCACTGAGACTCTCCAGCCCCCCCCCCCCCCCCCCCCAGGAGAAATTTCCACAACAGGAGAATCAGGGACAGTGGGGTTTTCTGGTGATTTACATGTTGGCTGTAAATGAGAGAGGCCTTATCGCTGCAGTGTGCGATTGCTTCTGTCTGGGGAGATTGATATACTGAGATGCCCCCCCGGGGGGGTAGAATCCACTACAATAGCACAAAACAAAAAGAAGCCCAAACAATATTATCAGCGGCTCCATTCTGCCCATAGATCACTTCCCCTCCGTTCCCTGCAGTCTGTCAGGCAGATATAGTGAGAGGGGAACCAGCCAATAGCGTTTTTGAGTTTTATCACACTTTGACTGGGTATAACCTTTTTGGCTAATGCCCCACGGGAAGATTAGTTGCCCGTGATTAATCTCTGCTGCCGCTGGCGACTAATCTCCCCGAAAAGTCTTCCATTGGCAAAAAAAGGGAATGAGGGGGTTTCAGCTGTGCAGGAGGCAATACCAGGCAAGCAGCATGGAAGCACATATAGAGAAGAAAACTTTGTGGCATTCCGCTAGGTAATGCTTTCAGTCTCTCTGTTTTCTAAAGTGATCTTACTGGCATGTCTGAGGTTAATATGCTCATAATCCATTTTATGCAGTGATCTTGCTTGCTTGTCTAGGGTTAATGTGTGTGTTTTCCATTTTCTTCAAAGATCTTACTACATGTCTGGGGTTAATGTGTTTATTGTCCATTTTGTGTAGTGAACTTACTACTAACTTACTGGTACTAATGTGCTTAAACCTATTTCTGCAGTGATCTTACTTGCATTTTCTTCAAAGATCTTACTGCATTACTGGGGTTAATGTGTTTGTTGTCCATTTTCTTCAAAGATCTTACTGCATGCCTGGGGTTAATGTGTTTGTTGTCCATTTTCTTCAAAGATATTACTGCATGACTGGGGTTAAAGGAGCAGTAACACTAAAAAATGAAAGAGCTTTAAAGTAATAAAAATATAATGCACTGTTGCCCTGTACTGGTAAAACTGGTGTGTTTGCTACAGTAACACTACTATAATTTATATAATAAGCTGCTGTGTAGCCATGGGGGCAGCCATTTAAGCTAGAAAAAAGGAGAAAAGGCACAGGTTACATAGCAGATAACAGATAAAACACTATTGTATTCTACAGAACTTATCTGTTATCTGCTATGTGCCTGTGCCTTTTCTCCTTTGAATGGCTGCCTCCATGGCTACATAGCAGCTTATTTATATAAATTATAGTAGACTTTCTGAAGTAAACACACAACTTTTACCAGTGCAGGGCAGCAGCACATTATATTTTAGTTGCTTTTATACACTTTCATTTTTTGGTGTTACTGTTCCTTTAATGTGTTTATTGTCCATTTTGTGAAGTGACCTTACTACTAACTTACTGGTACTAATGTGCTCAAACCCATTTCTGCAGTGACCTTACTTGCATGTCTAAGGTCAATATACTCATAATCCATTTTATGCAGTGATTTTGCTTGCATGTCAAGGGTTAATGTGTGTGTTGTACATTTTCTTCAAAGATCTTACTGCATGTCTGGGGTTAATGTGTTTAGTGTCCATTTTATGTAGTAAACTTACTCCTAAATTACTGGTACTAATGTGCTCAAACCTATTTCTGCAGTAATCTTATTTGTAAGTCTAGGGTTAATGTGTGTGTTGTCTGTTTTCTTAAGTGATCTTACTGCATGAATGGGGTTACTGTGATTATTGTCCATTTTGTGTAGTGAACTTACTACTAACTTACTAAGTGCCAAAGGCACTTTGGCACTTAGTAAAGATTCACATTTTTCAAAACAACCGGAGTGCTGCTGTTTTCTTCATTCTTGAATTTATCTGCCCGGGCAGTGGGTACAGCGTGCACCTGGGGCTGCAAGAAGCTATTTTCACTGTGTAAGCACATGTTAACCGATTCTACTACTAACTTACTGGTACTAATGTGTTCAAACCCATTTCTGCAGTGATCTTACTTGTATGTCTGGGGTTAATATGCTCATAATCCATTTTATGCAGTGATATTGCTTGCATGTCTGGGGTTAATGTGTTTGTTGTCCATTTCCATCAAAGATCTTACTGTATGCCTGGGGTTAATGTGTGTGTTGTCCATTTTCTTCAAAGATCTTACTGCATGTCTCGGGTTAATGTGTTTATTGTCCATTTTATGTAGTGAACTTACTAATAACTGGTACTAATGTGTTCAAACCCATTTCTGAAGTGATTTTACTTGCATGTCTGAGGTTAATATGCTCATAATCCATTTTATGCAGAGATTTTGCTTGTATGTCTAGGGTTAATGTATGTGTTGTCTATTTTCTTCAAATATCTTACTGCATGCCTGGGGTTAATGTGTTTGTTGTCCATTTTCTTACTGCATGTCTGGGGTTAATGTGGTTATTGTCCATTTTGTGTAGTAAACTTACTACTAACTTACTGCTACTAATGGGCTCAAACCCATTTCTGCGGTGATCTTACTTGTATGTCTGAGGTTAATATGCTCATAATCCATTTTGTGAAGTGATTTTGCTTGCATGTCTAGGGCTAATGTGTGTGCATTCTGTTATCTTCAGTGACGTTATTGCATGTCTGGGGTTAATGTGTTTGTTGTCTATTTCCATCAAAGATCTTACTGCATGCCTGGGGTTAATGTGTTTGTTTTCCATTTTCTTCAAAGATCTTACTGCATGTCTCGGATTAATGTGTTTATTGTCCATTTTATGTAGTGAACTTACTAATAACTTACTGGTACTAATGTGCTCAACCCCATTTCTGAAGTGATTTTACTTGCATGTCTGAGGTTAATATGCTCATAATCCATTTTATGCAGTGATCTTGCTTGTATGTCTAGGGTTAATGTGTGTGTTGTCTATTTTCTTCAAAGATCTTACTGCATGCCTGGGGTTAATGTGTTTGTTGTCCATTTTCTTACTGCATGTCTGGGGTTAATGCGTTTATTGTCCATTTTGTATAGTAAACTTACTACTAACTTACTGGTACTAATGTGCTCAAACCCATTTCTGCGGTGATCTTACTTGTATGTCTGAGGTTTATATGCTCATAATCCATTTTATGAAGTGATCTTGCTTGCATGTCTAGGGTTAATGTGTGTGTTGTCCATTTTCTTCAGTGATCTAACTGCATGTCTGGGGTTAATGTGTTTATTGTCCATAGTGCCAGAGTGTCATGTGCTTTGCATTTCTGGGTTCAGCTCTCCTCCAGCCAAGACTACAATTCCCACAATGCCTTGAATGCTTCCTCACAGGTTAGTGTATTGCAGAACATGCACAGCATTGTGGGAATGGAAGTCTTGGCTGCAGGCCATCTGAATTCTACTACGTTGTTCAATAAATCACAATAAGCAGTGCAGAGAAAATGATGCAATAAACAAAGTACTGTTTTCAATACAGTGACATTCCCAAGTGCTGTCCACTTAAACCCAATGAGAATGAGGAATAAATGGATATTGGCAAATTGCTTAGAATTAGATTTTATTTCATTTCATTTTTGGTATTTCTTCATTAACTGATTAACCTTTGGCTGCAAGGAAATATCCATAGATATATATATATATATATGTGTGACTGGCACACACAAAGTGCTGAATTATATAGCAAAATACAGAATGTAACAGGGAAACCCCCCAGGAAGCAAGTTCCTGCCCCATGGAGCTTGCAATCTAACTGCACGAGGCAGCCTGGGCTCAGGGAAAGGGAAGAGTTAACGAGGATTTTTGCTTTAATTGTTTTCTGTTGTGCAGTTCTATCAATCCTAATGGAATTTGTTACGCACATTAGCCGACTGCGTCCTGTTTACGAGTCTCAGTGCTGGGAGTGCGATGTCGGGTCAGCGAATTGTATCCAGTTCTTTGTGTCCCTACCCCCCCCCTCGTCACATCGGTTCCAGGGGGTCCCTTGTTGGTTGTTTGGGGGTCCCCTGGGTACAGCCATGATTAGGCAACTGAAGGCAGATAATGCTGTAGATATGGCAGTACTTTATCAGTCTAAAGGTGCTGGAGTGTTTGTGGGTATTGGGGGCCACATAGTGGCATAACTATGGGGGTGCAGAACCCTACTGTGCCCTGGGGGGGTTGGCACTGCTGCAAGTTGGTAAAGAGTCGCATCATTATCCCTTTAGAAGGCAAGCTCTGTGGCTCAGCGGTTTAATTTGAAATGCAATGTTGATCAAACAACTCTTTTATTTACAATTATCTATTTAGAAGTAAATCACCTATAAAACTGCTGCACGGCAGCTCATACCGCAGACTGGGATGGTTTCCATGCAGCCATGGGTGCACAACTAAACTCACTGGCCTTATGTGGTGTGGATTTTTATAGGTGTTTATTGGTAAAGGGATGTTAATACCAGGCCAACACTCTTGTAGATACCTATACAAATGGGTATATTCACATAGTAGTTCTTACATCTGATACCTATTGTAAGCAGCAGTCCTGCCCTGCTTTATGGCTGAGATTCTAGCTATCTGTATAACAGAGCATTCTGTCACAGTGGCACAGATCCTATCTGATCCCCCCATTGTAAGCAGCAGTCCTGCCCTGCTTTATGGCTGAGATTCTAGCTATCTGTATAACAGAGCATTCTGTCACAGTGGCACAGATCCTATCTGATCCCCCCCATTGTAAGCAGCAGTCCTGCCCTGCTTTATGGCTGAGATTCTAGCTATCTGTATAACAGAGCATTCTGTCACAGTGGCACAGATCCTATCTGATCCCCCCATTGTAAGCAGCAGTCCTGCCCTGCTTTATGGCTGAGATTCTAGCTATCTGTATAACAGAGCATTCTGTCACAGTGGCACAGATCCTATCTGATCCCCCCCATTGTAAGCAGCAGTCCTGCCCTGCTTTATGGCTGAGATTCTAGCTATCTGTATAACAGAGCATTCTGTCACAGTGGCACAGATCCTATCTGATCCCCCCATTGTAAGCAGCAGTCCTGCCCTGCTTTATGGCTGAGATTCTAGCTATCTGTATAACAGAGCATTCTGTCACAGTGGCACAGATCCTATCTGATCCCCCCCCCCCCCCATTGTAAGCAGCAGTCCTGCCCTGCTTTATGGCTGAGATTCTAGCTATCTGTATAACATAGCATTCTGTCACAGTGGCACAGATCCTATCTGATCCCCCCATTGTAAGCAGCAGTCCTGCCCTGCTTTATGGCTGAGATTCTAGCTATCTGTATAACAGAGCATTCTGTCACAGTGGCACAGATCCTATCTGATCCCCCCATTGTAAGCAGCAGTCCTGCCCTGCTTTATGGCTGAGATTCTAGCTATCTGTATAACAGAGCATTCTGTCACAGTGGCACAGATCCTATCTGATCCCCCCATTGTAAGCAGCAGTCCTGCCCTGCTTTATGGCTGAGATTCTAGCTATCTGTATAACAGAGCATTCTGTCACAGTGGCACAGATCCTATCTGATCCCCCCATTGTAAGCAGCAGTCCTGCCCTGCTTTATGGCTGAGATTCTAGCTATCTGTATAACAGAGCATTCTGTCACAGTGGCACAGATCCTATCTGATCCCCCCCATTGTAAGCAGCAGTCCTGCCCTGCTTTATGGCTGAGATTCTAGCTATCTGTATAACAGAGCATTCTGTCACAGTGGCACAGATCCTATCTGATCCCCCATTGTAAGCAGCAGTCCTGCCCTGCTTTATGGCTGAGATTTTAGCTATCTGTATAACAGAGCATTCTGTCACAGTGGCACAGATCCTATCTGATCCCCCCATTGTAAGCAGCAGTCCTGCCCTGCTTTATGGCTGAGATTCTAGCTATCTGTATAACAGAGCATTCTGTCACAGTGGCACAGATCCTATCTGATCCCCCCCATTGTAAGCAGCAGTCCTGCCCTGCTTTATGGCTGAGATTCTAGCTATCTGTATAACAGAGCATTCTGTCACAGTGGCACAGATCCTATCTGATCCCCCCATTGTAAGCAGCAGTCCTGCCCTGCTTTATGGCTGAGATTCTAGCTATCTGTATAACAGAGCATTCTGTCACAGTGGCACAGATCCTATCTGATCCCCCCATTGTAAGCAGCAGTCCTGCCCTGCTTTATGGCTGAGATTCTAGCTATCTGTATAACAGAGCATTCTGTCACAGTGGCACAGATCCTATCTGATCCCCCCATTGTAAGCAGCAGTCCTGCCCTGCTTTATGGCTGAGATTCTAGCTATCTGTATAATAATAAAACCAGTGAAACAGAGAAATAAAGGAATACCCTCTCGTGCTCAGTTTGTTACAGAACTTGCCCCGCCACTGACCTCTACTACAAAAAGTATTTTTATTGGCAACACGAGTTAATTCAGAATTAAAGCCTGAGATTTATCTTTGAGCCATTCCGCGTCTGTCCTGGAGAATGCGATGCCGCAGGGAAAACCAGAGAAATAACAAGAATGGGCCAGACTGACGCGCTCAGCACACACGATACAAAATGAGCCCGGTGGCCAGTGGCCAGAACCTTTCTGTTGCCCAGAACTGATGGGCAGGTGGAGGACTAAATATCCAAATAAATATTAGATTTTCCATGACCTTCTGCTCTGGCAGAAAAGCGAGGAACATTTGTTTGTGAGTAACACAGGGTTCGGCTGTGGAACGAAAGGGAAAAGCTGCTGGGAAGGTTCCAGTGTTACACAATACACTATATAGAGACACATGAGTGTGAGTGTGAGTGTGAGTGCTCCGTGGGGCATTCGCCTATGAGATCAGCTTGGAGCTGCCTTCTAGCTTTGCCTTCACTGATCTAATTATACCATGCGACACATACAATTAGAAGGGTGAGTGAGTGGGCGGAGCTTGGTATATTGTCCAATGTACTCAAACCCTGACTATTATGGGCTGCTCTCACCTAAGCTAAGGGGCTGATTCACAACATACAGTGTATATACAATATAACACTCACAATACACAGATCATCAGCCCTGTAGTATCAACTTCTATGACAGATATGGCATCACTTCCTGCTTGAGGATTTCTCAGCCCAGGGCCCACTGAGCATGTGCAGTGCCACTGACACACAAAAGACGGCCTAACAAGATTAGGAGATGGCAGGCTGCTGGGGGCATTTTTTGGAGGCCTGGATCTAGAGTCCTGTGTGGAAGCAAGTCTTGAAACCCGGACCTGACCCAGACCCGCCACCTGTATTTTAACCTGCTTGGACCCGCTACCCGACCCACAACTGCCTTATCCGCAAACCCACTGACCACCATTAAACAGAAAATCCTACATGCAACCTGCAGGGAACCCTTGGGAACCTGACCCACTGCAGGGCTTCACCTGGATCAGTACCGTTATAGAACTGTCTTTATGGGAACTCACTGGTGCTTATGGCACAAAAACCATCCTCCAGATGGCACTTACAGTAACGGCTGAACTGACTGTCGGGGGGTAGAAGTGACGTTCGATGCTAATGTTATTAATAGGGAAAAAGCTATAAATAAAATAAAGGGTGGATTCCTGTTTCCATGAAGAGGCGGCACCCAATTGGCTACTCCTGACTCATTTAGACGAGATTTTGAATCCGACCAATCACTGACGGAGTTAGCTGTTAATGTGGGCAAATTAAAGGGGTGGTTCACCATTACATTAACTTTTAGTATTATGTCCTATTCCTTGCAACTTCGCAATTGGTCTTTTATAGTTTTCAAATTATTTGCCATCACTTTTTTTTCAGCTTTCAAATGGGGGGGGGGGGGCAAACTATTGCTCTATGAGCTTACAAATTCATTGATATAGTTATTTTTTTTTTACTTCTCTTACTATTCAGGCCCTCTACTATTCATATTCCAGTCTTTCATTTAACCCACTGTCTGGTTGCTAGGGTAAACAAGACCCTATCAACAAGATAGCAACAGAAATTTCAAACTGGAGAGCTAAATGACTGAAAAACTACAAAAAAATAAAAACCAATAGCCAAATGGCTAAAATGTAATGCATAGGTGAATAACCCCTTTATGGCACAGTGGGACGATCCCAATCCGCGGTGCTGTGGCTTTAAGGGTGCCGGCCGGGCGCAGCACATAACTCGGCTGTTAGAGCAGTAACGCGGCGGCGGCGGCTCGTTGGCACTTAGGAGATTATGTCAACCAGCAAAATGGTAATAAAACATTAAAAAATTTGTGCAATCAATGCAGTCTGGGCACGATGCCTTCTACAGCGGTAATTATTGGGCTCCCATGCATTAAGGAAGAAAGAGGCTTAAATGGCCTGACAAAGAAATAGATTAGCACTGACCTTTATATCTCATGCCCTCCCCCCCATCTCATACAGACCCCCCCCTACATACACTGCATGATCTGTACAGCATGGAAACAACTAAAACTCCCAGCATCCTCTGCAAAAGGGTTATACAAATAATAGGCATTTGTTTCTTTCTCTGCTGCTGTGATTTCCTGTTGTGTTTTTCTTATACTGCATTTTAGTTAGCTTATTGTGTGCCCAGAACATTCCCTCTCTGTATATTTGTATTTATACATATGGGTAGGGGGTGCCATAGTGTTTCCCTTAGACAGTACAGTATGGGGGTACAGCTTATTGTGTGCCCAGAACATTCCTTCTCTGTATATTTGTATTTATACATATGGGTAGGAGGTGCCATAGTGTTTCCCTTAGACAGTACAGTATGGGGGTACAGCTTATTGTGTGCCCAGAACATTCCTTCTCTGTATATTTGTATTTATACATATGGGTAGGAGGTGCCATAGTGTTTCCCTTAGACAGTACAGTATGGGGGTACAGCTTATTGTGTGCCCAGAACATTCCCTCTCTGTATATTTGTATTATACATATGGGTAGGAGGTGCCATAGTGTTTCCCTTAGACAGTACAGTATGGGGGTACAGCTTATTGTGTGCCCAGAACATTCCTTCTCTGTATATTGTATTTATACATATGGGTAGGGGGTGCCATAGTGTTTCCCTTAGACAGTACAGTATGGGGGTACAGCTTATTGTGTGCCCAGAACATTCCTTCTCTGTATATTTGTATTTATACATATGAGTAGGGGGTGCCATAGTGTTTCCCTTAGACAGTACAGTATGGGGGTACAGCTTATTTGTGTGCCCAGAACATTCCTTCTCTGTATATTTGTATTTATACATATGGGTAGGGGGTGCCATAGTGTTTCCCTTAGACAGTACAGTATGGGGGTACAGCTTATTGTGTGCCCAGAACATTCCTTCTCTGTATATTTGTATTTATACATATGGGTAGGGGGTGCCATAGTGTTTCCCTTAGACAGTACAGTATGGGGGTACAGCTTATTGTGTGCCCAGAACATTCCTTCTCTGTATATTTGTATTTATACATATGGGTAGGGGGTGCCATAGTGTTTCCCTTAGACAGTACAGTATGGGGGTACAGCTTATTGTGTGCCCAGAACATTCCCTCTCTGTATATTTGTATTTATACATATGGGTAGGGGGTGCCATAGTGTTTCCCTTAGACAGTACAGTATGGGGGTACAGCTTATTGTGTGCCCAGAACATTCCTTCTCTGTATATTTGTATTTATACATATGGGTAGGAGGTGCCATAGTGTTTCCCTTAGACAGTACAGTATGGGGGTACAGCTTATTGTGTGCCCAGAACATTCCTTCTCTGTATATTTGTATTTATACATATGGGTAGGGGGTGCCATAGTGTTTCCCTTAGACAGTACAGTATGGGGGTACAGCTTATTGTGTGCCCAGAACATTCCTTCTCTGTATATTTGTATTTATACATATGGGTAGGGGGTGCCATAGTGTTTCCCTTAGACAGTACAGTATGGGGGTACAGCTTATTGTGTGCCCAGAACATTCCTTCTCTGTATATTTGTATTTATACATATGGGTAGGGGGTGCCATAGTGTTTCCCTTAGACAGTACAGTATGGGGGTACAGCTTATTGTGTGCCCAGAACATTCCCTCTCTGTATATTTGTATTTATACATATGGGTAGGGGTGCCATAGTGTTTCCTTAGACAGTACAGTATGGGGGTACAGCTTATTGTGTGCCCAGAACATTCCTTCTCTGTATATTTGTATTTATACATATGGGTAGGGGTGCCATAGTGTTTCCCTTAGACAGTACAGTATGGGGGTACAGCTTATTGTGTGCCCAGAACATTCCTTCTCTGTATATTTGTATTTATACATATGGGTAGGAGGTGCCATAGTGTTTCCCTTAGACAGTACAGTATGGGGGTACAGCTTATTGTGTGCCCAGAACATTTCTTCTCTGTAGATTTGTATTTATACATATGGGTAGGGGGTGCCATAGTGTTTCCCTTAGACAGTACAGTATGGGGGTACAGCTTATTGTGTGCCCAGAACATTCCTTCTCTGTATATTTGTATTTATACATATGGGTAGGGGGTGCCATAGTGTTTCCCTTAGACAGTACAGTATGGGGGTACAGCTTATTGTATGCCCAGAACATTCCTTCTCTGTATATTTGTAAGGCACCAGACAATGGCTGACAGATTTGAAGTTGCAGAGACTGTGCAGCCGAGGTCCCTCTCCAGCTTAAAGTAGAATTAGATGGAACAGGGAGAGGGCAGAGAATAAATCCCAGTTCAGAGAGACCTTGATGGGAAGATAAGTGGTAGGGGCCGCAGGCAGGGACACTGCATGTGGGGACAATGGCTCCTCCCAAGGGAGAGTTTCTACACAACAAAATCCAACAATCAATACCTTGATCTGATTCACAGCATCCTCACCCCCCTAACATTACACTCTCTCCTCTTGTCTTTTTCTGCCTCCGCTCAGTCTAATGCTCAGACTTTGCCTTTATCTCACTGGATCCCTGGCAGAAGCACATACTTTATGGTCAGCGGACGTCAGTTTTAGTTATTGTATTTAGAGAAGAAATGACCAACATGCTCCCACCAATAAGTACCAACCTATAGTATATAGTACTTGTACAAACTGGGCTCTAATGTGCACTGGGCCAACCCCCTGGTTCAGCTAATAGCTGCAGAGCTGTATTCTCTCAACTGCCCCTTTCACTGTACCTGCCAGTAGAACTGCCCCTCTCACAGTACCCAGCCCTCTGTGTATATTAAAATGACACCTCCTTTTTACTTTTTTTTTTAATTAAAAATAAATGAATCAAAGAAATGTAGTCAGTCGTGGCCTCCGACTACCGTCAGGTCGAACCAGCTCTCGACTCCGTTAAATAGTGGCACTTGTGGCTCCCAAGTGGCACGGAAATTAGCCCAGAGTGGGTAATCTGCACGTTCTGCTGGAGGGATTGTAGCCCCCACGGCTACTCCACTGGGCTGTGAAACACAAGAAAAGGGTCCCTCGAGAATCCCGTGGCCCTGTTAGAGCGCAGGGCTCGTTCCCGATGTCCGGACGCAGCAAATGGATTCTCAGAAGCCGCTCCCTCTGCGAGCAGGAAAATTACTTGCCCTTTCAATGCTTTCAAGGCTGTTTAAACTCACATTCATTCCCCAGATCCGACTGTATTATCTGCATTTTCCTTCTTTAACCGCTTGTTGCCCGGCTCTGCTGGAAGGAGGGGACCGTATTCCTGCAGTGCCTGCGCTATCCGACTGATGTTCCAGTCTTCTTCTTTCAGGGTGTGATCCTCCAGGGTAAAGGGACCCTGCTTGGTACGGACAAGTTCCTTCACACTCGCACAGCTCTTCAGTGCTACAAATAATAATAAAGTCAAAATACAGGATTTTCAAATGTTAAAAATGTTCTTAATGCTTCAAGCTTATTGGTACTTGCCTCGTATGTATACAAAAATTATTCCCTTAAAGAGATGGAAATGAAACAATTTAGCAGAAGCCAGTTGATTAACCTGGAGCATTGACTTATGCTACATTGTTTCAAGAGTCAGAACCAGCAGTGCAGAGAAGGGAAAGGGACAGACACAGACACAGTGACAGTTACACAACTATAAACCCAGTGAGAATGAGGAATGAATGGATATTGGGGAGTTGTATCAGGAGTCAGAACCAGCAGTGCAGGGAAGGGAAAGGGACAGACACAGTGACAGTTACACATAACTATAAACCCAGTGAGAATGAGGAATGAATGGGTATTGGGGAGTTGTATCAGGAGTCAGAACCAGCAGTGCAGGGAAGGGAAAGGGACAGACACAGTGACAGTTACACATAACTATAAACCCAGTGAGAATGAGGAATGAATGGGTATTGGGGAGTTGTATCAGGAGTCAGAACCAGCAGTGCAGGGAAGGGAAAGGGACAGACACAGTGACAGTTACACATAACTATAAACCCAGTGAGAATGAGGAATGAATGGATATTGGGGAGTTGTATCAGGAGTCAGAACCAGCAGTGCAGAGAAGGGAAAGGGACAGACACAGTGACAGTTACACATAACTATAAACCCAGTGAGAATGAGGAATGAATGGATACTGGGGGGCCCGAGAGGCACAGGAGTTGGCAGTGAGACAGAAAGCTGCAGGACACGTGGGGCAGTTGGCGCAAGGGGAGGCAGAACCACAAGCCGTGCCAGGAGCGCAGGGCAGCGTTGCCTCTAAGCAGAGCTCAGCAGGTTGACTCAGGCACTGAGCAGCTGTCAGGATGGCCGCACAACAGGAAGCCAAGACAATTTGCACCCTGGGGAGAGTCGGCAGCAGCGCGTGACAGACAGGAGCAGACAATCTCCATACAAATTGGGGAGCAGCAGCAGCAATCATAAAGAAGTTGAATCAAAGCCTTCTCATGTCAACATAATGTCTGGTTGCTAGGAAAAGTAATATGGCAACAAGCAGCAAGACTGACTGTGAATATGTAATGTTTTGTGAATCCTGATCCATAAACTGCATTGAAACAATGCCCTCTGCTGGCTGGTTAGTATGTGCCTGGGCATTAACAGGTACCATATTCCATACTTGCTCAGTGTGACGTGCACTTACCTTTTCCCAAATCATTGACCAGGCTTCTTACATAAAACCCACCTCCGCACTCAACATCTGAAAGAGAAGAGCACAGAGCTAGTAGCCAGGGGCACACACTGGCCAGAACCAATATCAACCAAAAGGAAATGAGCAAAGGGTCCCAGATCTCCCTAGGAAACAATTATAGAGCTATGGTACAGGGGGGGTTTACGTGGGGCAAATGTCACTTGGGGCCAAGAGCTTACCTCTATTTGCACATAAAGGAACTGAATGACTGGGCTGTAATAATGATCAGAGCGGACTATAGAAGGGATTACAGGGAATATAATCCACATTATGAGTTATGTGATTTAACTCTAACACTAGGTTAGTTAAGTCTGGCGGGGGGTTTTTATCTTGACCCCAATAGTGAAGACTCTGCACTGTAGGATTATTTTGGTGGGATCACAGGGGTACATACAGCCCACTAATTACCAGTAATAGCCTTTATCTTGGGGTGTCCTTATGTGCAACCCTAAATCGATCAGTTTGGGGAAGCAGCAGGTTTCTATGTAGCTTGGGATTTCCACATGCAATGAATAAAAGTACCCCAGACCCGCGTGGTATTTGTTACTCCCCCCACCTCTGTATGTGGGATTGTGAGTCAGTAATGAATCCTGCCAGATGCCATGTTAATCCTCACTTTGGGATTGGAGGATTCTGCTCCTTTCTGTGGGGGCTAAACCAAGTGATGGAGGATACGTTTGCCCCCAAAGCATTGGCTACAGGACAACAAGCTACAAAGTGGCTGGAGAAGGAAATAGCAGCAGTTGTTGTTGGGGATGGAGCTGCTACTAATCCCAGGTAACATACCCCAGACCCAATAACACCAGTAATCTCTTCTTAGTTCTGCTCCACTGGTTCCAGTCATATCTCATTAGTACTCTGTACCACAGAGACACTTCATTGAAGAGAATCCTACTGCTATAGCACCCTGCTCCACCTTGGCCCAGCTCCATCACATCCATGTCCCAATATGACTCCACTCCAGCAGGACCCAGTACCACCCTCCAGAATAAACCCCCCAATCTCTGTATCTCACATGAACACATTTACACACCAAGAGTAAAAACTGGGGGCTGGAAGTCTCTCAGAGACAGCTGATAGACAGTCACAGGCCTGGCCGGCTTTGCCTCCACCTCGGCGCCGTCTCGCAGCAGGCAGGAAAGTCTTTTTCCGTCCCTTTTCAGTGCTGAGAAGCTGGAAGAGAAATCACTGAGGTGAGCTGGGTGGGTGAGCGTCCACTTTTAGCCTTGCTTTCAGGGGATTCTGGGAAATGTAGTTCTACAACAGCAGAGGTAGCTTGCCCTCTCTAGTTTAACATCTATAAAGAGGAGCCAATAATAAAGTCCCAATGGTGTTTTGAAAAGGACCCAATTATTATGGATCCAAATTGATGCACAAAAACCCTTTAACCCAGTGAAATTTGCCCTAATCCCTGAGTATAAAGAACAGTTGAAACGACTTACAGAGGGGGGACCTGCATGATGTTTCCTGTAAATAACTTCAGCGCCCCCTCCAAGTCTTCCTTAGTGATGTGGTCTGATGGGGAAATAAAATACATTAGAATCCCCCAGACAGACAGCACCCATGGGAGTCCGGATATATCGCTGGCAGTACAGATGTACCAAACAAACTTTTGGGGGTTGGAGCTCCCCCTGCTGGTAGCTGAGTGCCCATGCAGGCAGCGGGTGTCCAAGCCATTTCCATAGTGCAGCTTATCTCTATGTATGTATGTATATCTTTATGAGATGTATATCTCTGAGCCACTATGAGAGCTGTACATACATCAGGAGTGCCCGGCGCATGTTGGACCCTGCCAGCAGATAACGGAATTCTCACCTTTCCCTTGATTTGAAGTCTGGAAGGTTTAGCAGACAGTGTTTCTATTAGATGTGGCTGCAGGCAGAGGCACAGAATTCTGCATTGTAATACCAATGCCTGTGTATACCAGAAGGGGTTTATTAGTTCAGGTACAGTTATACATTCCATACTAAAGATGACCACAAATGGCCTTTAGCCCAGTCAATCATATCCAACAACACTGTATAATTACTGGAATATGTAGGAGGCTCCCTGCCAAGTGATATGGAAACCCAAAGGTATGGTGAGAATGAAGCAAAGTTATTCTGCAAAATCATTTATTGTCGATGACCCACATATGTGGGTATATACAGGGTCAGTCATATCTTCATGTATACGCTTCCCTGCCTCTGGGTGGGTACAATCTGAGCATGCTCAAAAGCAGCAGCAGGGAACTCACTGAGTATGTGCAAGGTCACTGACACCTAAGAGCGAGCTAAACAGTAACAGAAAATTACAGTTAAAGGAGACAAATTTGGGAGCACTGATCTGTTTTGTTACAGAACCTCTGAGCTGGTTCACTTAGCTTCAAACTCTATTACAGTTTAAATGCAACATATGCTAAGAGCAATATGGCACAGCAGGGCTAAGAAAGGAAAAACTATAGAAAGTGCTGTGGTACAGTGGGGCTAGGAGGGAGCGCGGCGGCACAGTGGGGCTAGGAGGGAGCGCGGCGGCACAGTGGGGCTAGGAGGGAGCGCAGCGGCACAGTGGGGCTAGGAGGGAGCGCGGCGGCACAGTGGGGCTAGGAGGGAGCGCGGCGGCACAGTGGGGCTAGGAGGGAGCGCGGCGGCACAGTGGGGCTAGGAGGGAGCGCGGCGGCACAGTGGGGCTAGGAGGGAGCGCGGCGGCACAGTGGGGCTAGGAGGGAGCGCGGCGGCACAGTGGGGCTAGGAGGGAGCGCGGCGGCACAGTGGGGCTAGGAGGGAGCGCGGCGGCACAGTGGGGCTAGGAGGGAGCGCGGCGGCACAGTGGGGCTAGGAGGGAGCGCGGCGCACAGTGGGGCTAGGAGGGAGCGCTGCGGCACAGTGGGGTTAGGAGGGAGCGCTGTGGGGAAAGGACAAGCTGTAGAGAGGGCTGAGAGTAGACATGACTGGTTAGAGGGATGGGACACAGTAAAGGACAAGCCACAAGTTTTACCATAAGGTTTTTCTTCTGTTACTGTGCCTGATGCATCCAGCGTGTCTGTGGCCTTCCCCAGCTCACCCACCGTTGTGTATTTCTGCAACAAGCAACACAGATACGATAAGTGCCACCAGCTTATTGTACATACAGTCTGCATATCTACATGTACACACGTGTGTGGGAGCTGCTATACTGCCTGCACCCCAAATTACATACAGCGCTTACAGCAGTTCTGAATATGCACTGTATCAATCACTGCTTACCTTGGACCCTGCAAGCATTGTGCTCAGCATCTTGGTGCCATCCCCGATGCCAATTACTGAAATGAAAATCAGTGAGAGAGAGAGTAATCAGCGGCAGAACCTCAAGTACAGGAAGGATTGATGTTACCCAGGGCTGGCAAATGATTAACTGCACAGAAGCGACTTAATGAGAGGAAGGATGAGCTGAATTAGAGCAGGACGTGCGAATAAACGAAGAGGAGGATGTGCAGATCGATAGCTCCATAAAGCTCAGGGGGCTAAACCTTGGCTGGGAACCTCACAGAAGCACCGGGCCAGACACAAAGGATCCATAACTACCTGTGGGTCCATTTAGACTTTACCAACACACAGAGGTGATGTACGAATTCCCAACCACAGCAGCAACAAGTTGTAATGGGTATTTAACTATTCTAGCAACCTGAAATTCTATATACAGGAATTTATGTCCCCCCTACTGTAATCTATAAGGATATTAGAAGTCATAGAGGGGTTCTGTGCCCATATAAAGGCACAAGGCTGCAGGCTGAGTTATAGGATAATGTACCCCCTACTGTAAATGATAAGGATATTAGCAGTCACTGAGGGGTTCTGTGCCCATATAAAGGCACAAGGCTGCAGGCTGAGTTATACGGGGAACTCTGAGTATCACTCATGTATTATAAGGGATAATGTACCCCCTACTGTAAATGATAAGGATATTAGCAGTCACTGAGGGGTTCTGTGCCCCCCATATAAAGGCACAAGGCTGCAGGCTGAGTTATACAGGGAACTCTGAGTATCACTCATGTATTATAAGGGATAATGTACCCCCTACTGTAAATGATAAGGATATTAGCAGTCACTGAGGGGTTCTGTGCCCCCCATATAAAGGCACAAGGCTGCAGGCTGAGTTATACAGGGAACTCTGAGTATCACTCATGTATTATAAGGGGTAATATACCCCCTACTGTAAATGATAAGGATATAAGCAGTCACTGAGGGGTTCTGTAACCATAGATACAGCTGCTGGCCAATTGCTTTAATACAAGTCATGGAACTCTGTTAGATATGTCAAACTTGTGTGTTATAAAAGTGCAATAACTGATGACATCACAAAGCACCGTTTATGACAGTGATCCCCAACCAGTGACTCGGGGGCAACATGTTGCTCACCAACCCCTTGGATGTTGCTCCCAGTGGCCTCAAAGTAGATGCTTATTTTTGAATTTCTGGTTAGGAGGCAAGTTTTGGTTGCTTAAAAACCAGGTATTATGCCAAACAGAGCCTTCTGTAGGCTGACAGTCCACATAGGGGCAATTAAATAGCCAATTAAAGCTCTCATTTCTACCCCTAGGAATCTTTTCCCATGCTTGTGTTGCTCCCCAACACTTTTTCCATTTAAATGTGGCTCATGGGTATAAAAGGTTGGGGATCCCTGGTTTATAAGGATATATTTTACAGTATCCAATAGTTATATATCTGTCTGTGCATTCTGTAAACCTGATACCAAGACCGGGGGTATCAGTGGAAGACAGGAGCACAAGGAAGACAATGACCTGTGCATGAAGTCTGTATTGGGGCAACTACTAACCCCCATCACTGTACGTGGAATCCCAGGTTCAGGAGGCTGTTTGGCATTTGTTATACAGTCACGAGACATATTTACCAAGCACCCCTGAGGCGGAACTATCCAGGGTCCCCCCGTGGCCAATCTTCAGGGTCTGTTTCCTTTTCTTCACATATTCCTTCAGCCCGGCTTCTGTGGAAATAGAAAGGAACAGCGACTGATTCATCATATTCCTGTAATACAAACCCATCAATGGGGCCCATCCCTACTGGGTGTGTCATTACCAGTTACTGAGCCCTATGGCTTAATCTATTCAGCCCCCTCCACCCCCTGCCCATATAGTTACTGTGCCATGATGGGGCAGGGGGGTAATATGCCCAGTTAGTGTGGGTGCCAGTCTGTGCAAGGGCAGGTGGGTAATAACCCCAGTTAGTGTGGGTGCCGGTCTGTGCAAGGGCAGGTGGGTAATAACCCCAGTTAGTGTGGGTGCCGGTCTGTGCAAGGGCAGGGGGGTAATAACCCCAGTTAGTGTGGGTGCCGGTTTGTGCAAGGGCAGGGGGGTAATAACCCCAGTGACAGTGTGACCATTCTGTAGCCCGGAGGGGTGGGTGTATGGGTAGGTAAGTACCACAGTGAGGGGGGGAGGGGTGGGTGTGTGGGTAGGTAAGTGCCACAGTGAGGTGAGGGGGGGGTAAGTGCCACACTGAGAGGGGGAGGGGTGTGTGTGTGGGTAGGTAAGTGCCACAGTGAGGGGAGGGGTGTGTGTGTAGGTAAGTACCACATTGAGGGTGTGTGTGTGGGTAGGTAAGTACCACATTGAGGGTGTGTGGGGGTAGGTAAGTACCACATTGAGGGTGTGTGTGTGTGGGTAGGTAAGTACCACATTGAGGGTGTGTGTGTGGGTAGGTAAGTACCACATTGAGGGTGTGTGTGTGTGGGTAGGTAAGTACCACATTGAGGGTGTGTGTGTGTGGGTAGGTAAGTACCACAGTGAGGGTGTGTGTGTGTGGGTAGGTAAGTACCACAGTGAGGGTGTGTGTGTGTGGGTAGGTAAGTACCACAGTGAGGGTGTGTGTGTGTGGGTAGGGAAGTACCACATTGAGGGGGGGGGATGTGTGTGGGTAGGTAAGTACCACATTGAGTGGGTGTGTGTGGGTAGGTAAGTACCACAGTGAGGGTGTGTGTGTGTGTGGGTAGGTAAGTACCACAGTGAGGGGTGTGTGTGTGTGGGGGTAGGTAAGTACCACAGTGAAGGGTGTGTGTGTGTGGGTAGGTAAGTACCACAGTGAGGGGTGTGTGTGTGGGTAGGTAAGTACCACATTGAGGGTGTGTGTGTGTGTGTGGGGGGGGGTAGGTAAGTACCACAGTGAGGGGTGTGTGTGTGTGGGGGTAGGTAAGTACCACATTGAGGGGTGTGTGTGTGTGTGGGTAGGTAAGTACCACAGTGAGGGGGGGTGTGGGTAGGTAAGTACCACATTGAGGGTGTGTGTGTGTGTGTGGGGGGGGGGTAGGTAAGTACCACAGTGAGGGGTGTGTGTGTGTGGGGGTAGGTAAGTACCACATTGAGGGGTGTGTGTGTGTGTGGGGGTAGGTAAGTACCACAGTGAGGGGTGTGTGTGTGTGTGTGTGTGTGTGGGGGGGGGTAGGTAAGTACCACAGTGAGGGGTGTGTGTGTGGGTAGGTAAGTACCACAGTGAGGGTGTGTGTGTGGGTAGGTAAGTACTACATTGAGGGTGTGTGTGTGGGTAGGTAAGTACCACAGTGAGGGGGTGTGTGTGTGGGTAGGTAAGTACCACAGTGAGGGGGTGTGTGTGTGGGTAGGTAAGTACCACAGTGAGGGTGTGTGTGTGTGGGTAGGTAAGTACCACATTGAGGGTGTGTGTGTGTGGGTAGGTAAGTACCACATTGAGGGTGTGTGTGGGTAGGTAAGTACCACAGTGAGGGTGTGTGTGTGTGGGTAGGTAAGTACCACAGTGAGGGGGGTGTGGGTAGGTAAGTACCACAGTGAGGGGTGTGTGTGTGGGTAGGTAAGTACCACAGTGAGGGGTGTGTGGGGGTAGGTAAGTACCACAATGAGGGGGAAGGGGTGTGTGTGGGTAGGTAAGTACCACAGTGAGGGGGTGTGTGTGGGTGGGTAGGTAAGTACCACATTGAGGGGGTGTGTGTGTGGGTAGGTAAGTACCACATTGAGGGTGTGTGTGTGTGGGTATGTAAGTACCACAGTGAGGGGGTGGTAGGTAAGTACCACAGTGAGGGGTGTGTGTGTGGGGTAGGTAAGTACCACAGTGGGGGGGGGGTGTGTGTGGGTGGGTAAGTACCACAGTGAGGGTTGTGTGTGTGGGTAGGTAAGTACCACAGTGAGGGGTGTGTGTGTGTGTGTGGGTAAGTACCACAGTGAGGGGTGTGTGTGTGTGTGGGTATGTAAGTACCACAGTGAGGGGTGTGTGTGTGGGTATGTAAGTACCACAGTGAGGGGTGTGTGTGTGTGGGGGGGGGTATGTAAGTACCACAGTGAGGGGGGTGGGTAGGTAAGTACCACAGTGAGGGAGGGGTGTGTGGGTGGGTAGGTAAGTACCACAGTGGGGGGGGGGTGTGTGGGTAGGTAACTACCACAGTGGGGGGGGTGTGGGTGGGTAAGTACCACAGTGGGGGGGTGTGTGGGTGGGTAGGTAAGTACCACAGTGGGGGGGGGTGTGTGGGTAGGTAAGTACCACAGTGGGGGGTGTGGGTGGGTAGGTAAGTACCACAGTGGGGGTGTGTGTGGGTAGGTAAGTACCACAGTGGGGGTGGGTGGGTAAGTACCACAGTGGGGGGGGGGTAGGTAAGTACCACAGTGGGGGGGTGGGTGGGGAGGTAAGTACCACAGTGGGGGGGGGGTGTGTGGGTAGGTAAGTACCACAGTGGGGGGGGGTAGGTAAGTACCACAGTGGGGGGGGGGGGGGGTAGGTAAGTACCACAGTGGGGGGTGTGTGGGTAGGTAAGTACCACAGTGGGGGGGGGGTGTGGGTGGGTAGGTAAGTACCACAGTGGGGGGGTGTGGGTAGGTAAGTACCACAGTGGGGGTGTGTGGGTAGGTAAGTACCACAGTGGGGGTGTGTGGGTAGGTAAGTACCACAGTGGGGGGGTAGGTAAGTACCACAGTGGGGGGGGGGGGGGTAAGTACCACAGTGGGGGTGGGTGGGTAGGTAAGTACCACAGTGGGGGTGGGTAGGTAAGTACCACAGTGGGGGTGGGTGGGTAGGTAAGTACCACAGTGGGGGGGTGTGTGGGTAGGTAAGTACCACAGTGTGGGGGGTGTGGGTAGGTAAGTACCACAGTGTGGGGGGGGGGGTGTGGGTAGGTAAGTACCACAGTGGGGGTGGGTGGGTAGGTAAGTACCACAGTGGGGGGGGGGGTGTGGGTAGGTAAGTACCACAGTGGGGGGGGGGGGGTAGGTAAGTACCACAGTGGGAGTGGGTAGGTAAGTACCACAGTGTGGGGGGGGGGGGTAGGTAAGTACCACAGTGTGGGGGGGGGGTGTGGGTAGGTAAGTACCACAGTGGGGGGGGGGGGGGGTGTGGGTAAGTACCACAGTGGGGGGGTGTGTGTGTGTGTGGGTAGGTAAGTACCACAGTGGGGGGTGGGTAGGTAAGTACCACAGTGGGGGTGGGGGGTAGGTAAGTACCACAGTGGGGGTGGGTGGGTAGGTAAGTACCACAGTGGGGGGTGGGTAGGTAAGTACCACAGTGGGGGGGTGGGTAGGTAAGTACCACAGTGGGGGTGGGTGGGTAGGTAAGTACCACAGTGGGGGGGGGGGGGGGTGCAAAGCTCTAACCTTTCAGTAAGGAGCCCTTTAGTTGCGCCACTACTTGCGCTGAGGTGGGGCCCTTGGGCTTATACACCGGGAACAGCCCGCTCAGCGCTAACAGTCTGACAGCCGAATCCCCCGCCATGCGCTCCCGTAACGTCTGCGCCTTCCCCTGCGATTGCGCCTCCTGGCACCGCCCTAATGCCCCTAATGCCCCGCGTACAAATCCTTATAGAAATAACTAATCCAGGTTCCGGGGCACTATATCTCCTACATGTGCCTTCCCTCCCTCACTCCGGCACCTCCAGCAGCAGCTCACTTCCTCTTCCTGTCCTGGGGATTCCTGCTACCATGTGATCACCTACAGCCAATCACACGGTTCCTTCTCCTACCAGGCCAGTCACAACAGAGCAGGGAGGGGGGAGATTGGGTTTTTGGCAAGCAAAGCAGGTGCGGGAGTGTGGGAGGGAAGAGACGCTGCTGCAAACTAAACACTAATGCACTAAACTACTGCCGCCCATACAAACAAGCTCTCTGGGGAGTTGGATATTGTCATACAGCCCTGGCACTTCAGTAACCTCTGTGTAGTGATCTACCTTTATAACGAGTCTCTTGTGCCCACCAACAAAATGGCTTCTGTGCCTATGAATTGTGGTTACAGATTATGTTGCAGATCTACGGTTTCTGCGCCGATGTTCACAAAAGCGGACAGAGGGGCGGCTATTTGGTGGGACTGGAAATCCAAGGCAGCTGGGTCTCAATTCAGACAGTGTAGCATGTGTCTGCATCTAACGAGAACTTGGCATTGACCTTCAATAAAATGGCGGACACCACCTCAATAGGAGACACTTTTGGGGCTATAACCCACCCACCTGTGTATTTCTGTAAAACAAGGGTTCACTGTCAGTAATACAGTGCCCTCCATAATGTTAGGGATACATTTTTCACAGATTTTCCCCTCAGCTCCTAAAATTTGAAAGCAAACAATTCAGACATAATTCAAGTGCACGTTTCAGAATTTTAAACTTATTTGCATCCATTTCAGTTTCACTGTGAGAAATCACAACACTTTTTATACATAGTCCCCCTTGTTTCAGGGCACCATAATATTTTCCCAAGCCATAACCCCCCTACCACCATATTTAACAGATGAGCTGAAATATGCTTTGGACCTAGGGCCTTCCTTTCCCATCACTCTGATACATACTCTGGGCCAGAACACCTTTTCCCAGGATTCTGCAGGCTCTTTTAAGTACCTTTTGACAAACTGTAATGTGGCTATTGTTGTGGCTAGTAACTAGCGCTTTGCATCTGGCAGAGTAGCCTCTGTATTTCTGTTCATGAAGATGGATAGTAGCCTCTGACACAGCTGCCTCCCAAGTGTTTCTGATCTGTTAGAAAGGCGTTTGGGGATGTTTCTTTCTTTCTGATTCTTCTGTTATCAGCAATGGAAGTCTTCCTCGGCCTTTGCCATTACAGAGCTCACCAGTGCATTCTTCATGATATTCCAGGAATTTGATATTGGTAATCCTGAAGTTTGGCCGATGTCTCTAATGGTTTTATTCTTGTTTTTCAGCCTCATAATTGCTTCCTTGGCTTCTGCTGGTGCAGCTTTTCTCCTCATGTTGAACAATGGCAACTACAGACCCCAAATAGTATAAGCAGCCTGGGTATTTAATCCCAGCACTAATGCAGCCAAGCAACACACCTGCGTAACCATAAACACCTGTGAAGCCAATTGTCCCAAACATTATGGTGCCATGAAATGAGGGAGACTGTGTATATAAAGTGTTGGAATTTCTACATGGTGAAACTAAAATGTATACAAGTAACTTTGAATTAAAGACTGGAGTGTGCATTAATTACATCTGAATTGTTTGTTTTAAAATTTTACACTGAGGAGCAAAGGGTAAATCAAAGAACACGGAATCCACTTTGGATGAAAACTGTCCCACTAATGAATAACTGTTATTTTCCCACTGAAACCTTAAGAGACTAAAGGGCTCCTACACTGGTGCAACTGTCGGTGCTTCTGCCCCTTAAGCTGAGTGACTCATGGGAGTGAAAATGGGAGTTGGCAGCTCTGTTGTCAGGCTGTGCCTGATTTGTAATGGAGGGCCTACTCTCTGTTTGTTAAATACAAACAGTACCGAATGGTATACAGTGGTGTGAAAAACTATTTGCCCCCTTCCTGATTTCTTATTCCTTCCTTATTCTTTTACATGTTTGTCACACAAAATGTTTCTGCTCATCAAAATCCGTTAACTATTAGTCAAAGATAACATAATTGAACACAAAATGCAGTTTTTAAATGAAGGTTTACATTATTAAGGGAGAAAAAAAACTCCAAATCTACATGGCCCTGTGTGAAAAAGTGATTGCCCCCCTTGTTAATAAATAACTTAACTGTGGTTTATCACACCTGAGTTCAATTTCTGTAGTCACCCCCAGGCCTGATTACTGCCACGCCTGTTTCAATCAAGAAATCACTTAAATAGGAGCTACCTGACACAGAGAAGTAGCCCAAAAGCACCTCAAAAGCTACACATCATGCCAAGATCCAAAGAAATTCAGGAACAAATGAGAACAAAAGTAATTGAGATCTATCAGTCTGGTAAAGGTTATAAAGCCATTTCTAAAGCTTTGGGACTCCAGCGAACCACAGTGAGAGCCATTATCCACAAATGGCAAAAACATGGAACAGTGGTGAACCTTCCCAGGAGTGGCCGGCCGACCAAAATTACCCCAAGAGCGCAGAGACAACTCATCCGAGAGGCCACAAAAGACCCCAGGACAACATCTAAAGAACTGCAGGCCTCACTTGCCTCAATTAAGGTCAGTGTTCACGACTCCACCATAAGAAAGAGACTGGGCAAAAACGGCCTGCATGGCAGATTTCCAAAGCGCAAACCACTTTTAAGCAAAAAGAACATTATGGCTCGTCTCAATTTTGCTAAAAAACATCTCAATGATTGCCAAGACTTTTGGGAAAATACCTTGTGGACCGACGAGACAAAAGTTGAACTTTTTGGAAGGTGCGTGTCCCGTTACATCTGGCGTAAAAGTAACACAGCATTTCAGAAAAAGAACATCATACCAACAGTAAAATATGGTGGTGGTAGTGTGATGGTCTGGGGTTGTTTTGCTGCTTCAGGACCTGGAAGGCTTGCTGTGATAGATGGAACCATGAATTCTACTGTCTACCAAAAAATCCTGAAGGAGAATGTCCGGCCATCTGTTCGTCAACTCAAGCTGAAGCGATCTTGGGTGCTGCAGCAGGACAATGACCCAAAACACACCAGCAAATCCACCTCTGAATGGCTGAAGAAAAACAAAATGAAGACTTTGGAGTGGCCTAGTCAAAGTCCTGACCTGAATCCTATTGAGATGTTGTGGCATGACCTTAAAAAGGCGGTTCATGCTAGAAAACCCTCAAATAAAGCTGAATTACAACAATTCTGATGAGTGGGCCAAAATTCCTCCAGAGCGCTGTAAAAGACTCGTTGCAAGTTATCGCAAACGCTTGATTGCAGTTATTGCTGCTAAGGGTGGCCCAACCAGTTATTAGGTTCAGGGGGCAATTACTTTTTCACACAGGGCCATGTAGGTTTGGATTTTTTTTCTCCCTAAATAATAAAAACCCTCATTTAAAAACTGCATTTTGTGTTTACTTGTGTTATCTTTGACTAATAGTTAAATGTGTTTGATGATCAGAAACATTTTGTGTGACAAACATGCAAAAGAATAAGAAATCAGGAAGGGGGCAAATAGTTTTTCACACCACTGTATATGGTTATGGTGGGAATAAGAAATGGCTGATTGGGGCCGGGGGCCCACTGGGAGAGGTTACTGTGGCAGAACAGTATGACCCCAGCTCTAAGTGATATATTCGTTGGAGAAATCTGCTTTCTATTGGAGAATCTCCCATAAAAGCTTAGCTTTCCGCAGGCTTTGGCTGGCAGGAACTTCCTAAACTTCTTTTTTTGCAAAACAGCAGCAGATTTCTGCTCAGAGGCCGACAGTGGCCGAGCTGTAAGTGCCCGGGGCCCCCTTGCCCAGCTGACAGGTGCTAATAACAGGGAGCCAATGAGGTGACTGCTGAGCACTGACCCAGACTGTAGGTAACGGGCACCAAACAGAATGCCCTGCAGGTAGAAATGATTCAGCCTGTGCAGCCATGTTTGTAACCCCTGCAGCAAGGGGCAGTGCCAATGCACAGGTACATGGTGTAATTGCTTCTCTGTCATAACGCCACCTTGTGGCCGACACAAGGAATTTTCAGAAGTGCCAAACTGTTCCCTTGCCCTGCGGGCACTCCCATCTTCCCAATTACTGGCACATTATCTTTTGAAATATATCTAAAGGTTTTTTTTTCCCCATTAACTTTATCCTCGGGCCGATGCCCAGTAGCTTCTCTTATTGCAAGGAAGGGGTCATGAAACTTATCATGGCATTTAGGCTACTTGGTGTGCCAGTCACCTAGGTTCTGGTGCAGTAGCCAGCTGGGAATATTGCCCTCTATGCTCTTGGTTTCTTGCTGCGCAGCCCTGTATATAATGCTCCCAGTGCCAATAATTTCTTCCATTGCCATTTGTGCCAAGCTTTATGGAAACATAACCCTGATCCCTCATTATATGGCACATTTACTGGTTTGCAATTACTTTGCCTGTTACTTCTGTGTGAGACGTCGGCAGTGGTTCTGGTCTGTTTCATATTTGCACTGATCCTGAACCTTATCTGGACCAGATGGGCAGTGTTTCCCAGAAGGTCCTGTCTTGTGTTTGGGTTTCTAAATGGAATGTTGTCAGTGAGTTTGCGTTGTTGCTGGTGGTGCTGGTTCCTGTCCCCAGTGCAATGTCAGGGGATTGGGTCAAGGAACCAAACAACTGCCCCTTGGATTGTAAAGGTGATTTCTAGGATTGTTCTTCTAAATGGAAGACTAATGTCATTCCTGTCGTACCCTATATGGGCTTATTCTGGCTCAGAACAAATCCCAAGTTCTCAACTAGGGCCAAGTGGGCTCTGCAGCAGATTCTCAATATGTTTCCTCTTCTGAAATTAAATGGAAATGTAAAACAATTTGCTTTTTTTATGCCTAAAACAACAGCAGGTTTCCCTTTGTTCTGTGGAGCTGAGGTTAAACCAGGAAAGCCTGCAGGCCCCCGTGGCCCAATTGTACCGGAGCAGTGATGGTTCCCGTGGGCGAGGCCTGGATGAAAAGAATGCTAAGAATGTCTGCTCTGTGGGACACAACGTTACATTCCCAGACAAGCAAAACCTGAACTAATTAAGGCCCCTGGCTAACGAGCTTGCACAGTAGCACCTAAATCTCTTGCTGCAATACAGCTCCCAGAACCCTCAGTGGCCCACTGGCCAATCAGTTTGCTTATAGACTCAATTGGCTCTTTGATTGAGCTAATTATTGGCCCAAGTATTGTTTTGTCAGAAAACAGCAGCTGACAGATATCTGTGCCGGTGAGTATTTTCCAGCTTTAGACTCTTTATTACAGGGAGGAAGCCAACTAGAAACACTTTTGGGAATTAAAGACGGCCCCACAGATACTGAGCCAGCAGTTTTCAGGGTATTCTGGGAATTGTAGTTCAGCAAGAGCTGCACGTTCAGTGCCATTAAACTTTTGATTTGCGCTATGCACTGGGAATGTTCCTGATGGAAATAACATTGTTTAAATCAACCTGTCAGCATTTGGCTCTCTAACTCCCAGAAGCCCCGGGGATGCCAACCAGGGTCACAACTTGTGCCACAAACCTTGTCCCCCATAATTTGCTGGTCTCCCCATCACCAATGCACTGTGCTGAGCCAGGTTTAGGTGGCATGGATTTTGCCATAAGGCCACTGTAGGGGCATGGGTGTGCAGCAGCCAATCAAGTTCCATAATGGCAAATTAAAACAGAGGAGCAATTCCATTCATGCGCTGACACTCCCACCGACACAGAGACCCTTTGGAACATTTATCAGTTATTATACAGTGAGCTTTAAGGCAATATAAGGTCAGTAGCTGAATGAGCACAGAGCTCACCAACGGATAATAAAATATATTCTGTAATAATTACAATAAAATACATTTTCTCACAAGGCTAGAGACCCACAATAGGGATTTCAGACCTGCAGCCATCTCGTCCACTACAGTTGCCAGCAGTTTGCTTCAGTAAGGATGCTGGGAAATGTAGTACAAAACAGCTGCATGTAGGACTGCCCGCCTCTGTGTTACTGCCCGGAGACAGAGAGCTTACGGCCCCAACGCTCAGCTACAGACAGATACATAATATCCACTCGGCACAAACAGAAAGCTGAGATTTACTGCTAAAATAAGACCGGAATCTACAACAAATTTGTGACATTCACTTCTGCAATAGATTATTTTACATTTCTTTAACTTAAATAACATTTTTCTTATAAACATGTGGAAGATAAAGGGACAGAGAGCCCCTTCTTATTTTGTATTTGTCTAGTGGAAATGGGAATAGATGAACGCGATGCTGCTCCTGTTGTGGGGCCTTCCCATGTCTCTATAAAGGCGTCACTATCCCTGCAGCAACAGGAGCAGCGGCAGCGCTCAGTACTGAAAGTAACAGGACCAGGGGCACACAAACATCCTGTATAGGAAGGAAACACACAGCTACGGGCAGCGCAATGATTGGGGCGTCCAAGGGGGCGCAGTGGAAAGCAGGGTGCAAAGTGCAAAAACAGGAGCAATCTGCCATAGGTCTCTGCAAGTGCCCCCATAAATACTGTGCTGCCTGCATTCTGTATCTATAAGGGGTGGAAGGGGAAAGGCACATAGGGGTCCCCCCCTGCTGCCCCTAAGCCTGGGCATCATCCAGATGTGCAAGTTAGGGAACGTTAGCGGAAGGGCTCATCTAAAGCTGCCCATACACGCACTGATATAACTGTGCGAAACGCGTTTCGTTTGTTGGCTCGAAATTTTTGTAGCATGGCGACTGCTCGTTAAGTCGATCAGACAGGTTAGAGCAGGGGTGACAAATATGTTGATCACTGTCCACCAGTCGATCCCCCGTGGATTTCTGGTGGACCATGATGAAGCCAGGGATGCGGAAGTGCTGCGTGAATGTGTATGTACGCATTCGCGCCTCACTTCCACATCCCCGGGTCATTGGCCGATCGCAGACAAAAAAGGTCTGGCCCCCCTGGGTTACTGAATTTCGGTGTTCATGTTCAGAACATCCTCCCCATTGGTTATTTTTAGGGCTTTATCCTACAATTTCAGGTTGAATGTTAGATCGTTGTATTAAAACATACATTCAATGTTTGACGGAAAAAGACTAAAATCAGAGCGTGTATGGGCAGCTTAAGCGCTGTACTAAGCACGTGCCCTACGGCAGCCCATAAGGACAGCGCTGGCCAATGGCGCACTCTCTGCACTCTCTTTTTTTTATCCGCCACGAGGTGCAAAGCGCAGACAGACGCCGAGTTTTGAAGCAACTTTTACAGGAATTAATGGGGTCGACGAGACTGATGGGGCAGGTCTCACAATAAAACAACCGCTGGGGCAGAGAGAGAGAAGACGCAGACGCCTGCCCGCGGTAATGGAAGGATAAAATGCTCGCCATTTGCACTGATTTCTAATAGGAATTAATAAGGTTTTAGTCTTAGTGGCGCTCCAACTAATTAGCAGCATCTCCAGAGCACAGGGATATAAAATAATACTCAGGAACACATGCCGTACGCCGAGCCAGTGTCCTTGGTGAATGTGGCAGGGCACAAAGCTGCTCGGTACCCGGACCGGAGGTTCTGGTTCCTTCCGTGTCCCTCAGTGGGTTATATACTTGTGTCTCTTTGTAAAAGTCCTCTTGGCAGTGATGGGGTTAAAGGGGTCCGGCTGACACCCAACGAAGATAAATGCACTGTTTTCAGTGTGTGAGCCGTAAACATTTATATTTCCATTAAAAGCAGTTTAAAAAAAAAAGAGTAAAATCCGAGTCCGCTGATTGGGTGACGAAGCAACGAGCCTTTGCGAAGTGCAGATGTCTCCAGTAGCTTAAAAGTTTCTAAAAACACTTAAGGTAACCAAATAAAGGAAATCCAGCGCTTCCCCTTTAATAAAGGGAATATGCGTATTTTCCCATAAGACCCTTCTGCTTGAGCCTTGGAATCTACCCGCCCCCCGTTGGGACGAAGGTAGAAGCGGCGGCCGCTAAAAAACAAATGATCGCTACAGAAACAAATCAGCTTCCCTTTCCATCCAACATGGCGTCAGTCTTTCTAAATGTTTTGCTGCACAAAAAAAAAAAAAAAAACAGATAAAAGAACGGAAAAGTAAAATTTGGTCTTGCGGTTTGTAAAATCCACACTGGGGGGCGCTATGGGCTGCTGGAGCTGTGAAACTTGACGAAAGCGATGGCGGCCAACTCCTTGCAGAATTCCTCCAGTACAATCACCCCTTCCAATAGTGTCATGTGGTCGACCCTGGGAAAGGGATAAAGGGGAGATTTACCTTGTGCTCTTGAGGATAAATGGTGATTAAAGGGCAAGTAAATATATATTTTATTAGTCTTATGGCCTAGGGCTGTGCTGATTCCCACAATCATCGGCTCTATGCCCCCAGTAAATCTTGGGTAGAGCTGCTATAGTAATGGAAGGCCACAGGAGTGAGCTGGCACAAGTGAGGTACCAATGGGCTTTTGCTACACCTACCGACTGTAACCCAAGGGGACCGACTGTTGTCGAACCAGAACTATGTAACCGGAACTAGCAGGGTAGAGTGAGAAGCCACTTCTCCCAGGCCAAAGTGCCAATGGAAAACTGACATGGAGACTTTGTGCCTTTGTCTTAACAAACCAGGTCATATAAATTCTGGGGTTTACTTGCCCTTTAACCATTTCTGTTATATAAACCATACCCAAAGCCTTGCTTATATAGCCTTGGTGCCATCAGGATATCCTCATCTAAACATCAGGTGGGACCCCCATGAGTGACACAACCTTTATCTCAGTGATCCTTCTCATGTTGGTACCACACACAGAACAACAGAACAAAATCTCTTACATCGGCCCATCGGGTTCAATGCCCAACAATCGCTTCCTCACAAGCAGGAGTTTCGGGGTGAACTCTGGGATTCGCTGGATTCTCACCATGAGGTCTCCAACCACCTGCGGGGGGGCAGAAGATAAACATTTGTATTATATACAGTTTATGTATATATAGAGGCGGAGTCTGGCTGGGGCTGAGTGCAGAACAGCTCTCCAATCAGAGGGCAGACAATGCAACACATGACTTTCCTATCCATAAGGGAAGCGATATCCCGGGCTGCTTAGAATGGGATTGTATCTGAGAGTGGGGCGCCCTACACTCCCCCCCAGCACTCACATGATGGCAGAACAAAATGGCGCAGGTACTTACCCTGACTATAACAGAGAACAGAGAGCGACATCCGGGCGCCAGGTTGACATAGGGGTCCAACAGGAACTCGTGTATGTGCGGGTGGGGGAACAGGGACAGCTTGGACAGCACCGACGTTACTTGTAAATTGACATCGTAGGGCTGCGGGGGGTGATTAATACATTCAGCTGAACTCATTATCAATAGCAATCGGTACATTTATCGCCCCAAAAAACGTCCATAGACGCCAATGGCAGCAGCAAAAAGTTGTTTTTTCAGCGAAACAGGACAGATTTGTTCATTCCTGATTATAAAGCAAACACCTACCTGATCAAGGATCCTGCCCATCCTATCAAACAGCACCTTCAGGAAGTGGCCCTCAAAGAAAGGCGCCTCCAAATTGCACTTCTCGATTGCTTTGGCCGCCCCCGGCCAGTCCCACCGCAGGCAGATTGCACAGTATTCCCGGAACTAGAAAAGGAACATTTGGTAACAATGAAATCCCTGAGACGCATTAAACATGGAAGTTGTGGCAGTAGGGGGCGGAGCTACATACCTGTCGGTGGGCATCCCTGAGGTACGTGTCATATCCTGTGCCCTCCACCTGATATGAAGATTTTGCCTCGTCGGGGACCAAGCAGAGGAAGCTGAAGGGGGGGGGGGATGATACAGTTATTGAGATGCATATCAAGAGCATGGAATGCTGGGAGTTGTAGTTCAGTGATAGCAGGGTTTGAACTATAACCCCCCCATGCTGCCCAGTTACCTGTTTACAATCTTATGCACTTCCGTCTTGCCGTCGGTCCGTTGATGATCGGGGGTAATTGGCGGCGAGGCGCTGAGCCACTCTTTGGAGAGGGTGTTTTCTGGGGACAAGCCTGTAAATATGGGGTCTTCTTCTAAATCTCTGTATCCATGAGAGGAGGGAAGTAACCAGCATTAGCGCACGTCCTGGCTATACACTCCGCTTACTGAAGGAAACTGTCAAATTAAAGGGGAACTTACACTGCCCCCGCGATCTGTCCATTCTCCACTATGTCTCTATCCTCGGGGCACGGGGGTTTGTACTCGGTGTAGTTCCGCTCCTCCAGGTTGCGCAGAACCAGGTTATACAGGATGTGCTCGCTGGGCTTCTGCAGGAGATGCTCAAACAGCCGGAGGGTCATAATGCTGATCTGTAAGAGCCACAGGCAAACTCCAACGGTTAGATGCACCCTACTAGCCACTAACAAACTCTACTGGCCACATCCACCCTACTAGCCAATGATGAACTCTACTGGCCACATCCACCCTACTAACCAATAATGAACTCTATTGGCCAAATCCACCCTACTAGCCAACTCTATTGGTTAAAGCAACTTTTCAATTGGTCTTCATTATTTAATGTTTTAAGTTTTTTAATTATTTACCTACTTCTTCTAACTCTTTCCACCATTCTGACCCCGGCAGCCAAACCCTATTGCTCTGTGAGGCTCCAGTTTTATTGTTATTGTTACTTTTTATTCCTTATCTTTCTATTCAGCCCCTCCCCTATTCATATACCAGTCTCTCATTCAAACCACTCTCGGGTTGCTAAGGTAATTTGGACCCTAGCAACCAAATAGCTGCTGAAACTCCAAACTGGACAGCTGCTGAACAAAAACTGAAATAATTAAAAAACTACGATTAATAAAAAATAAAGACCGACTGCAAAATTGTCTTAGAATATGACTCTCTACATCATACTAAGAGTTAACTCAAAGGTGACCAACCCCTTTAATCAGTAACTGCTTTTCTGACATCCCATGGTGAGTGGGCCCAATGCTGACAATCACACAATACAAGATATGGGAGGCGGCTCATTTCTGTGTAGGTTGGGAACTCGCCATACAGGATCCTGCAGGGCTCGGGGGCTCACGGTGCAGAGCAAATAACTGGGAATTTACATTTGCTTTAATATGTAAAGGGCAAGTGCATTCTTTCTGGCTCATGTGACAGTCCCCTAATGAGTCAGCCTGAAGGCGGGGCTAAGTGCAAGGGGGCGGGGAGATCTCATTAGAGCCAGCCCTCACCTCGTCGGAGATATGGTTGCAGTGCTCTATCAGGCGGTGGCGCAGGGGGCTTTTCTGCACGTCTCGCAGCGTCTCCGGCTCCCGGTGCTCCCCGAGCAGGAAGTAGACGATCTGTTCCAGGAGGGAGTCGGACGTGACCTGCCGGACAATGCGATGGAGCAGAGCGGTAGCTGTTAGAATGCCGATCTCAGACCTGAGAGGGGGAATGGGGACGCAGGTTAGGGGCTGGGATTGGTGTAGAACGAAAATAGGCGGGGCGTTACTTTGTCCAATCAGAGAGCGATACTCATTGGTACATAATGACAAGTGGCTCTTAGGAGCCGGAGATTACATGACGTTTCTGTACCTGCTGCCGCTTGATTTAGCTTTGGGGTAACCCCCCCCCTATTTAACCTGCTACTCTGAACCCCCCAAATACTCACGTCTGCATGAGCTGCGGTTCCATGACGCCAACAAGGAATCTCTCCCGCACGCTTCTGGCCATGGCCGAGGCCGCGATCTGAACGGGAAAAGGGGGAGTCCGGTCAATATAATTCTAAGGTTCTATTCATACACAGGAAAGATGGGGTTCAGGGGGGCGAATAACAGAAACCAACCCTGTGCGCTTCTTTGATGAGCTGATCGCAATAATCGAACCAGGACAGGAAGGAAATGAGGGCTCTTTTCCCGGGAAATGCCGAGGCGTCTTCCTTAACGCTGTACGAGTCCAGACTGGAGCAGGGAGAGAGCAAAGGCTGAACCCCTATTCCTGCAGTCACCCCAAATGAACATTATAGGGCCCATCACAGTCTGGTTATAAATATGTTGCCCTGCTAGGGATGCTGGGAAATCAACAAGCATCTGTTTAGCGTTACTGCTACTTACCCCCAGTTGATGCCCTCCACTGTCTCTATATCCAGAGGGTCTATGGAGTGCGGCAGAGCCTGGTACAGGGAGGTGAGGCGGTCGGTGAGGAGTTGGCACAGACAGGTGCTCTGGGTTAGGCACTTGGCAGCCGCCACCTCGGGCAAACTCACCAGCAGCATGAGCCCCTCGCAGGCCTTTACAGCAATGCGCCCGTCCTGATAAAGGGAAAGCGCAGCACTGACATTCTGATGGATCACGTAATGGGCCCACAAGGCCCCGCCCCTTTAGCAAATACTAACGATGTATTGATTAAACAATGAATAAATTAATAAAAGGCTCACCGGACTTTTTGTGAGGTTTAACAAGGAGTTCACCAAATTGTAATCCTGCTGAATGTGATTGGCCGACGCTTCTGATGTCGCGGAAGGATTCAGGTCACCTGACGAGGATACGGGATCACTGCCGAGCTCTGCGTTGGCACCGACACTTCTCTCTGCCCCAGGGGGGACCGGCTGCCCGGTGTCATCCACCATCTCTTGCTGGGTACTGCCCGGAGCTCCCGGGGCGCTGTTGGTGTAACCCACGGACTGAGACGCCTTGGATTTGTTCTGAAATCAGCCGGAAACCCCAAATGTAACCAGGAGAGCGATAATATTCACCACGCGGCCCCCCCACTGCGCGGGACCCCCACCCACCTCAAGGAAGAAGTTGACCAAATAGGGGTCTTGCTTTAACTTGGCACAGACGATGCACAGGAACTGGATTTCTTCATTCTCCGTCGGATTGGCCAGGACCTCCCCACAGAGCCGGATCAGTTTCTGGGGTAGGAACAAAGGGCAAGTCGGAATATAAATATACAAATGTCTGCGGATTCCGGGTTATTCTGCTACTGATGTCACAACCGTGTTTTCTGCAGGATAATGATGTCACAACTGAGTGTCCTGCAGGACAATGATGTCACAATCACGTTTCCTGCAGGATAATGAAATCACAGCTGTGTGTCCTGCAGGATAATGATGTCACAATCACGTTTCCTGCAGGATAATGATATAACAGCTGTGTTTCCTGCAGGATAATGATGTCACAACTCTATTTCCTGCAGGATAATGATGTCACAACTGTGTGTCCTGCAGGATAATGATGTTACAACTCTATTTCCTGCAGGATAATGATGTCACAACTGTGTGTCCTGCAGAATAATGATGTCACAACCATGTTTCCTGCAGGTAATTATGTCACAACTGTCTTTCCTGCAGGATAATGATGTCACAACTCTATTTACAGCAGGATAATGATGTCACAATCATGTTTCCTGTAGGGTAATGATGTCACATCTGAGTTTCCATCAAAAAAGCAGGTTTCAAGACAGGGCTGGCAATAAAACGGTAGCAGGACAGATGGGGACACACTTAGGCAACTGTGGGATTCTAAATGGGTCACGTACAGGTCCCCAGAACCAAACCCACACTGGTCCCCAGGAGTGTGAAACTCCTGATCATGTGACATTGCTACCCAATTACATAGTAAGAAAGGCTGAAAGACTGGGGTCAGGGTCGGCCCTGCCAGGCACAGGATTGGGGGAAGTAAGAGGAGGTGATTATGGGAAATGGTGGGCGGTACCTGTACTGGTCGGTGCACATTGATGTGAGGAAGAAGAGGCTGCCGGATCCTTCCTAGAAGTTTTGTATAGAAAACCAGAACCTGCTGCTTCATTCCCGGGGGGCACTGGGAGGAGAGTAGAAAAACCACAATGAGTTAACCCTGTAATTACAGTCGTGGGTGACACAAACAACTAAAGGGTCCAGCAGGGAGTGAGCCAATCGGCTGCTCTGTAACCCCCCAATGTTAATGACTCACGTCGGCTTTCCCCAGGGTGTACAGGGTCTCTAGCACCTTATGGTGCAATAAATACTCCATGCAGGGTCCCGTCTCCCCCGACTCCCTCTCGTTCTCCTCCTGCACCAGGATATCCAGCATCTGCTCCAGGTGGGAGGGGATATTGGTGTCCGTCACCGGGGCCTTGTCATCTGACCAGGGAAACAATTCAGGGGTTAAATTTACCTGGGGGCCACAGGGGCCGCATAGTGCATGGGTGGCATCTCCTTCTTGTGCCCAATCAGTGTGTGCCTGTAGGGTGCCACCCCTTCTTCTGCCCAATCAGTGTGTGCCTGTAGGGTGCCACCCCTTCTTCTGCCCAATCAGTGTGTGCCTGTAGGGTGCCACCCCTTCTTGTGCCCAATCAGTGTGTGCCTGTAGGGTGCCACCCCTTCTTGTGCCCAATCAGTGTGTGCCTGTAGGGTGCCATTCCCTTCTTGTGCCCAATCAGTGTGTGCCTGTAGGGTGCCATTCCCTTCTTGTGCCCAATCAGTGTGTGCCTGTAGGGTGCCATTCCCTTCTTGTGCCCAATCAGTGTGTGCCTGTAGGGTGCCATTCCCTTCTTGTGCCCAATCAGTGTGCGCCTGTAGGGTGCCATTCCCTTCTTGTGCCCAATCAGTGTGTGCCTGTAGGGTGCCACCCCTTCTTGTGCCCAATCAGTGTGTGCCTGTAGGGTGCCATTCCCTTCTTGTGCCCAATCAGTGTGTGCCTGTAGGGTGCCATTCCCTTCTTGTGCCCAATCAGTGTGTGCCTGTAGGGTGCCACCCCTTCTTGTGCCCAATCAGTGTGTGCCTGTAGGGTGCCATTCCCTTCTTGTGCCCAATCACTGTGTGCCTGTAGGGTGCCACCCCTTCTTGTGCCCAATCAGTGTGTGCCTGTAGGGTGCCACCCCCTTCTTGTGCCCAATCAGTGTGTGCCTGTAGGGTGCCACCCCCTTCTTGTGCCCAATCAGTGTGTGCCTGTAGGGTGCCACCCCTTTTTGTGCCCAATCACTGTGTGCCTGTAGGGTGCCACCCCTTCTTGTAAACAACAGGCTGTGCAAACACACAGAGTCACATGACTAACTCTCTCTATACATCTGTCTAACTGTCTGTCTGTCTCTGTGTGTTGGTTCCTCTGTCTCTGCCCCTCTCACTGATAGGTCAGTAGTCTCAGGCCTCTCCAGGCAGCAGGGTTAGAGATGTGAATGAGCAGTAAAGCGAGGCCGGGCTGCTGTGTTGCTGAGGCAGTGCCAGACTCACCGGACGTCTCGATGTAGTAATGGGTGATGGCTTTCCAGTGATAGACAAAGTCTTCTTGTAGGGGCAGCGAGGGCGCAAGCTGTGGGAGACAAACACAGACGTCAGCGCGGGGGGCGTGGCCTTACCTGCACCGCTCTGTAGTTCCACTGCCAAGGCAAACAGTGCGGCCTCTCCCTACGGCAGCACGGAAAAATCTACAATGGACTTGCACCTTCTGTGTCCTGCTAACCCCTAGCTCCGCCCCTGCCGTGTGACCAGGGGTACAGCCCCCCCACAACTCACAGCACTGAACCCCCCAAAGCATAATCTATTGAACAGCAGGAGGGTTCCCCTGATCACATGGCAGAGGTACAGGAATGAGAGTGCGCTGGGGCTGCTGTACTGCCAGGCACATAAAGCAGCCATAGGGTCTGGCACAGTAACCCCCGCACTGCCAGGGAAGGCAACACCTGGAATGGGCCGCGTGGGTCTCGCAGGCCAAACCGAATGTACTATGTCAGTAACAGCAGGGGGGGCACGTCTGCAGCCATAAATACCCCATGGGGGGCACGTCTGCAGCCATAAATACTCCATGGGGGGCACGTCTGCAGCCATAAATACCCCATGGGGGGCACGGGTCAGGGGGTGCCATGTAATGACCTGGGTGACCAGCTAATTGCAGTAACCCCAGCAGGGTGGGATCAGGGCAGGAACCGGGGGTTCAATAGCAGAGAGGCTGCATCGCCCCAATACTGGCAATAACTCGGGGTTCCACCTGCACCCCAGTGCCAGTACTGGCCACATACCTGGGCATATAGGGGCACCTTGGGGCAAGGGGGGCTCTCACAGACACCCCAATATACACAGCACTGTCCCCCAATATACACCCCGCCCACCCACATAGCCCCCCAGTACGCCCGATATACACAGCGCTGCCCCCCCCCCGTACAGAGCCAATCACAATGGCCGGGGCCACATCAGCTCCGGGACTCTCCTGCCCTGCGGCCCCCCCGTCCCTCCTGCCCCCCCCGTCCCTCTGCCCCCCCGTCCCTCCTGCCCCCCGTCCCTCCTGCCCTGCGGCCTCCCTGCCCCCCCCCCCCTCCCTCCTGCCCCCCCGTCCCTCCTGCCCCACAGCCCCGGGCCCCTCACCGCCTCCACGGCCTGCTGTAGGATAGAGGTGATCTTGGAGAACATCTTGCCCCGCCGCTCCAGCAGCTTCTCCCGGGAGAACTGGGCGATTCGCCGCCCCCGCCGGGAATCCAGATTTGGCCTCTATCCGGGGCAACAACCGGGCAACCGGGGCATCCGCACTCACCCACCGGAGGAACCACTCACTACTGACGCACCGCCACACACACAGCCCGGGCCGCGGCTACCGCCCCCCCTGCTGGGCCACAACCGGAACTGCACAAGTGCTGGATGGAGGCGCTGACGGCTGATGCTGCCACCTAGTGCGACAGAGCCGGTATTGCACCTGCCCTTACTGTAAGCACAGAAATATATTGCTATACTGCTGCCTCCTATTGAGTACAGACGGAATTGCACCCTCCCTTGATGTAAACACCAAACGATTTTGCTGCCCCCTATTGCCCTAGTACCCGTACTGCATCTGCCTTTGTTGTAGGAACCAAAGAACACTGCTGCCATCTAATGCCATAAATCGGTACTGCCCTTTACTCTAGGCACAGGATACTGCTGCCTCCCATTAGGATAGAGACGGAATTGCACCCTCCTTTACTGGAGATACCAAACGATTTTGCTGCCCCCTACTGTCCTAATTCCTGTACTGCATCTGCCTTTGCTGTAGGAACCAAAGGACACTGCTGCCACTCAATGTTATAAATCGCTACTGCCCTTTACTGTAGGGTACAGGATACTGCTGCCCCCTCCTGGTACAGAGACTGAATTGCACCCTCCCTTGATGTAAACACCAAACGATTTTGCTGCCCCCTACTGCCCTAGTACCCGTACTGCATCTGCCTTTGTTGTAGGAACCAAAGAATACTGCTGCCATCCAATGTTATAAATCGGTACTGCCCTTTACTGTAGGGTACAGGATACTGCTGCCCCCTCCTGGTACAGAGGCGGAATTGCACCCTCCCTTGCTGTAATTACCAAACGATTTTGCCGCCCCCTACGACCCTAATTCCTGTACTGCATCTGCCTTTGCTGTAGGAACCAAAGGACACTGCTGCCACTCAATGTTATAAATCGGTACTGCACTTACTGTACAGGATACTGCTGCTCCCTCCTGGCATAGAGACGGAATTGCACCCTCCCTTGATGTAGATACCAAACGGTTTCGCTGTACAGCACTCAAGGTACAGAAGGAAAGTGCTGCCCCCTACTGCAATAGCGCCAGTATTGCATCTGCTCTTACTGTCAGTATCGAATAATACTGCAACCCTATTGCCAATACTGCACTTGTCTTTATTATCTTTATTAAAGGGCTACTGCTGCCACCTACTAAAATACATTGGTACCGAAACTGCCCGTATGGATGGCACAATGAATGACCATTGAGAGGCAGCGGCACCTGCGTTTTCTCATAGGAATAGGCTGCAGTAGTTGCAGTTGGCCAGTAGATGGCAGCAGAATCCCACAGGTAAGGGTTGGTGTAGTACCGAGATTGGATCATGGGCAGCAGGACATGTAAGATGCAGTATTGGCTCTGGGGCGATAGGGGGCAGCAAAATCCCACAATAACACCTACTGCCACCTACTACCCCTCTCCTACAAGGTAAAGTGCAGAGTGAGCTGTAGTACCGAGGCTGCAGCGCTAGAGGGCAGCAGGACACTTCTGTAAATACCGGAATGACAGGTGCAGTGCCCGCATTTTGGCGTTAGGTGGCAGCAGCATTCACTACTAGAGATAAGGATTGAGAAGCCGAGTCGCTGCGGCGCTGAGTGACAGTCTGTGAGGGCAGAAGCAGATCGCAGAAATACAATATAACGCGCTGCTACTTTCCGGCTATAGTTTCCCTACAGGAGCCAAAGCCACTTATTGCCAAGGGAAGCAGTGGTTTCTGTGACACTGGCACCACCTGTGCAGGGGGCAGAGCTGGGCACTGGGCTGGGAAATACTCTTTATAGAGGCTCAGGTCCCGCCCCCAATAAAGCTGAGCCAATCAGCACTGCCCTGCTGGGGATATAATCCAATGGGTGAGCTTTAGTATAAAGCCCCAGGCCTTGGAACTGTGTGGAACTGCTAGAAGCCACACGGGTTTCTGGGGGTTTAGTTTCCCTTTATGGAGAGTGTGAGCCTCACCTGAAAGGCCCAAATCTCCCAAACTCAGAGCCATTTAAAGCTGCCAAACCCAACGACACCACTAGGTGGCAGCGTATGCAACTATACCTGTATAATGTTCCTACTGACTGTGTAACCGACTGGTCCATCCGCTCCGTACGGAACAATGGGAACCTCATTACTCTGCAAAGTCCCCAGGGAATAGAATGAGATGAAATATTTAAAACTCTGGTTCTCAAGCATTATACACCAAGGGCAGAATAAGCAAAATTATGATTTGGTCTTAAATACCACCTATATGCAGATGACACCCAGATATATTTAGACCCCCCTGCACTAACTGCTGATGTCCAAACCCAGATTGGTAACTGCCCCCTGGCTATCTCCTCCTGGATGAACCGACGCCAGCTCAAACTTACCCTAACTAAACCTGAGCTCGTGGTCCTCCCACCCAAACCTGGCCCCTCCTCCTTTCACCATTACTATTGATGGCATGACCATTAACCCTGTAAATTCTGCTCGCTGCCTTGGGGTTATCTTTGACCAGTCTCTCTCCTTCTCTAACCATATTAATAACACTGCCAAAACCTGACGCTTTTTCCTCCGCAATATTGCCAAGATACGCCCCTTTCTCTCACAAGCAACAGCTAAAACACTAATCCATGCCCTTATCCTTTCCCGCTTAGATTACTGCAATCTCCTACTAACCGGCCTCCCAGACTCCCACCTCTCTCCCCTGCAATCAATCTTAAACTCTGCTGCCAGGATCCTCCTGCTCTCTCCTAAGAGGGAACCTGCTCAGCCTCAATTAAGCTCACTAGCATGGCTGCCTGTCAAGCAAAGGAGCTTACAGAATCCTTCTACTGACATTCAAAGCCCTTCCCTCCTCTGCTCCTCACTACATTCCCTCACTGGTCTCCCTGCTCCTCACTACATTCCCTCACTGGTCTCCCTGCTCCTCACTACATTCCCTCACTGGTCTCCCTGCCCCTCACTACATTCCCTCACTGGTCTCCCTGCTCCTCACTACATTCCCTCACTGGTCTCCCTGCCCCTCACTACATTCCCTCACTGGTCTCCCTGCCCCTCACTACATTCCCTCACTGGTCTCCCTGCTCCTCTCTACATTCCCTCACTGGTCTCCCTGCTCCTCACTACATTCCCTCACTGGTCTCCCTGCCCCTCACTACATTCCCTCACTGGTCTCCCTGCTCCTCACTACATTCCCTCACTGGTCTCCCTGCCCCTCACTACATTCCCTCACTGTGTCCCTGCTCCTCACACATTCCCCACTGGTCTCCCTGCTCCTCACTACATTCCTCACTGGTCTCCCTGCCCTCACTACATTCCCTCACTGGTCTCCCTGCTCCTCACTACATTCCCTCACTGGTCTCCCTGCTCCTCACTACATTCCCTCACTGGTCTCCCTGCTCCTCACTACATCCCTCACTGTTCTCCCTGCTCCTCACTACATTCCCCTTACTGGTCTCCTGCTCCTCACTACATTCCCTCACTGGTCCCCTGCTCCTCCTAATTCCCTCACTGTCTCCCTGCCCCTCACTACATTCCCTCACTGGTCTCCCTGCTCCTCACTACATTCCCTCACTGGTCTCCCTGCTCCTCACTACATTCCCTCACTGGTCTCCCTGCTCCTCACTACATTCCCTTACTGGTCTCCCTGCTCCTCACTACATTCCCTCACTGGTCTCCCTGAATGTTCCTGGTCGTCTCCTCCGCTCCTCTCAGAGCCCCCGTCTCTTTACACCATCCACACCCACTGCGCTCTCTCGTCTTAACCCTTTCTATCTCGCTGCCCCTTCCCTCTGGAACTCTATCCCTGAATCCCTCCGTAGGGAAAACTCACCCACTCTCTATAAGATAAAACTCAGACTGTACCTTCTGGGGCACTAAAACATTATTTTGCCCAGTCCTGCGCTTAAGGGCAAATGCCCATACCTGGTGCCTCTTACCTTCCAGTTTGTGCCTGTATGTTACCCAACCACTCAGATTGTAAGCTCTACGGGGCAGGGACCTCCTTCCTACTGTGCCTCACATCACATGGCACTTATATATATATATGTATTTATTGTATTTATTTATTATATCACTTGTCCTCCCTGTGTTTAATTTTGTATTCTGTAAGACTGTACAGCGCTGCGTATCCTTGTGGCGCTTTATAAATAAAGTTATACATACATACAAAATGTATCAGATTTTAGCAGATGGACTTTATTTATCGTTAATTGGAAAACTTTTCCCAAAATAAATGAAATTCACTAGGTCTTTTTGTGTCCAGGTCCCTATGTATGTTGGGCCCCCTTAGCCCATAACAAGGTAACAGATATATAGAAACATTGGGGTAACAGTCACCCTGCTATAGTTCCAGGGGTACCCAGGGCACAAATAAGCACTCACCCCAAATCCCCCCCTAACTGGCCTTCAGGCTGGGCCCCCTTAGCCCATAACAAGGTTACAGATATATATAAACATTGGGGTAACAGTCACCCCGCTATAGTTCCAGGGGTACCCAGGGCACAAATAAGCACTCACCCCAAATCCCCCCCTAACTGGCCTTCAGGCTGGGCCCCCTTAGCCCATAACAAGGTTACAGATATATAGAAACATTGGGGTAACAGTCACCCCACTATAGTTCCAGGGGTACCCAGGGCACAAATAAGCACTCACCCCAAATCCCCCCCTAACTGGCCTTCAGGCTGGGCCCCCTTAGCCCATAACAAGGTTACAGATATATAGAAACATTGGGGGTAACGGTCCACGCCCGCTATAGTTCCAGGGGTACCCAGGGCACAAATAAGCACTCACCCCAAATCCCCCCCTAACTGGCCTTCAGGCTGGGCCCCCTTAGCCCATAACAAGGTTAACAGATATATAGAAACATTGGGTAACAGTCACCCCGCTATAGTTCCAGGGTACCCAGGGCACAAATAAGCACTCACCCCAAATCCTCCCCTAACTGGCCTTCAGGCTGGGCCCCCTTAGCCCATAACAAGGTTACAGATATATAGAAACATTGGGGTAACAGTCACCCCGCTATAGTTCCAGGGGTACCCAGGGCACAAATAAGCACTCACCCCAAATCCTCCCCTAACTGGCCTTCAGGCTGGGCCCCCTTAGCCCCTAACAAGGTTAACAGATATATAGAAACATTGGGGTAACAGTCACCCCGCTATAGTTCCAGGGGTACCCAGGGCACAAATAAGCACTCGCCCCCAAATCCCCCCCTAACTGGCCTTCAGGCTGGGCCCCTTAGCCCATAACAAGGTTACAGATATATAGAAACATTGGGGTAACAGTCACCCCGCTATAGTTCCAGGGGTACCCAGGGCACAAATAAGCACTCACCCCAAATCCCCCCCTAACTGGCCTTCAGGCTGGGCCCCCTTAGCCCATAACAAGGTTACAGATATATAGAAACATTGGGGTAACAGTCACCCCTGCTATAGTTCCAGGGGTACCCCAGGGCACAAATAAGCACTCACCCCAAATCCCCCCCTAACTGGCCTTCAGGCTGGGCCCCCTTAGCCCATAACAAGGTTACAGATATATAGAAACATTGGGGTAACAGTCACCCCGCTATAGTTCCAGGGGTACCCAGGGCACAAATAAGCACTCACCCCAAATCCCCCCCTAACTGGCCTTCAGGCTGGGCCCCCTTAGCCCATAACAAGGTTACAGATATATAGAAATATTGGGGTAACAGCCAGATGCCCCACCCCTGTACTGATGCCCCTTACTGTGCCCCTACCCTCAAGCTGCCAATTTCACATTCCCCAGACTTGCCCCAATACTGCCATATTTACCGCAGTGCCACAAAGTACAATGTTACCCTGCCAGGCTACTAATGCCCCTGCCCCCCCCCCACCATTATGCCCAGTACAGACTCCTTCCATGCTCCTTTCCCTATACCCCCAGGCCTGGTCGGCTTATCAGACGCAGAACACAATGGCTCTGGCCCCCATACAGGCCGGTCAGTAGGTAGAGAGGTGGGTAGGTAGGTAGAGAGGTGGGTAGGTAGGTAGAGAGGTGGGTAGGTAGAGAGGTGGGTAGGTAGGTAGAGAAGTGGTGGGTAGGTAGGTAGAGAGGTGGGTAGGTAGAGAGGTGGGTGGGTGGGTAGGTAGGTAGAGAGGCGGGTAGGTAGGTAGAGGGGTGGGTAGGTAGGTAGAGAGGTGGGTAGGTAGGTAGAGAAGTGGTGGGTAGGTAGGTAGAGAGGTGGGTAGGTAGAGGGGTGGGTAGGTAGGTAGGTAGAGAGGTGGGTAGAGAGGTGGGTAGGTAGGTAGGTAGAGGGGTGGGTAGGTAGGTAGAGAGGTGGGTAGGTAGAGAGGTGGGTAGGTAGGTAGAGAGGTGGGTAGGTAGAGAGGTGGGTAGGTAGGTAGAGAAGTGGTGGGTAGGTAGGTAGAGAGGTGGGTAGGTAGAGGGGTGGGTAGGTAAGTAGAGGGGTGGGTAGGTAGAGAGGTGGGTAGGTAGGTAGAGAGGTGGGTAGGTAGAGAGGTGGGTAGGTAGGTAGAGAAGTGGTGGGTAGGTAGGTAGAGAGGTGGGTAGGTAGAGGGGTGGGTAGGTAGGTAGAGGGTGGGTAGGTAGGTAGAGAGGTGGGTAGGTAGGTAGAGGGGTGGGTAGGTAGGTAGAGGGTGGGTAGAGAGGTGGGTAGGTAGAGAGGTGGGTAGGTAGGTAGAGAAGTGGTGGGTAGGTAGGTAGAGGGGTGGCCCTATACCCCCAGGCCTGGTCGGCTTATCAGACGCAGAACACAATGGCTCTGGCCCCCATACAGGCCGGTCAGTAGGTAGAGAGGTGGGTAGGTAGGTAGAGAGGTGGGTGGGTAGGTAGGTAGAGAGGTGGGTAGGTAGGTAGAGAGGTGGGTAGGTAGAGAGGTGGGTAGGTAGGTAGAGAAGTGGTGGGTAGGTAGGTAGAGAGGTGGGTAGGTAGAGAGGTGGGTGGGTGGGTAGGTAGGTAGAGGGGTGGGTAGAGAGGCGGGTAGGTAGGTAGAGGGGTGGGTAGGTAGGTAGAGAGGTGGGTAGGTAGGTAGAGAAGTGGTGGGTAGGTAGGGTAGAGAGGTGGGGTAGGTATAGGGGTGGGTAGGTAGGTAGGTAGGTAAGAGGGTGGGTAGAGAGGTGGGTAGGTAGGTAGGTAGAGGGGTGGGTAGGTAGGTAGAGAGGTGGGTAGGTTAGGTAGAGGGGTGGGTAGGTAGGTAGAGGGGTGGGTAGAGAGGTGGGTAGGTAGGTAGGTAGAGGGGTGGGTAGGTAGGTAGAGAGGTGGGTAGGTAGAGGGGTGGGTAGGTAGGTAGAGAGGTGGGTAGGTAGGTAGAGGGGTGGGTAGGTAGGTAGAGGGGTGGGTAGAGAGGTGGGTAGGTAGGTAGAGGGGTGGATAGGTAGGTAGAGAGGTAGGTAGGTAGAGGGGTGGGTAGGTAGGTAGAGAGGTGGGTAGGTAGGTAGAGAAGTGGTGGGTAGGTAGGTAGAGAGGTGGGTAGGTAGGTAGAGAGGTGGGTAGGTAGGTAGAGGGGTGGGTAGAGAGGTGGGTAGGTAGGTAGGTAGAGGGGTGGGTAGGTAGGTAGAGAGGTGGGTAGGTAGGTAGAGGAGAGGTGGGTAGGTAGAGAGGTGGGTAGGTAGGTAGAGAAGTGGTGGGTAGGTTAGGTAGAGAGGTGGTAGGTAGAGGGGTGGGTAGGTAAGTAGAGGGGTGGGTAGCGTAGAGAGGTGGGTAGGTAGAGGGTGGGTAGGTAGAGAGTGGGTAGGTAGGTAGAGAAGTGGTGGGTAGGTAGGTAGAGAGGTGGGTAGGTAGAGGGGTGGGTAGGTAAGTAGAGGGGTGGGTAGGTAGAGAGGTGGGTAGGTAGAGAGGTGGGTAGGTAGAGGGGTGGGTAGGTAGGTAGAGGGGTGGGTAGGTAGGTAGAGAGGTGGGTAGGTAGGTAGAGAAGTGGTGGGTAGGTAGGTAGAGAGGTGGGTAGGTAGGTAGAGGGGTGGGTAGAGAGGTGGGTAGGTAGGTAGGTAGAGGGGTGGGTAGGTAGGTAGAGAGGTGGGTAGGTAGGTAGAGAGGTGGGTAGGTAGGTAGAGAAGTGGTGGGTAGGTAGGTAGAGAGGTGGGTAGGTAGAGAGGTGGGTAGGTAGAGAGGTGGGTAGGTAGGTAGAGAAGTGGTGGGTAGGTAGGTAGAGAGGTGGGTAGGTAGAGGGGTGGGTAGGTAGGTAGAGGGTGGGTAGGTAGGTAGAGAGGTGGGTAGGTAGGTAGAGGGGTGGGTGGGTAGGTAGGTAGAGGGGTGGGTAGAGAGGTGGGTAGGTAGAGAGGTGGGTAGGTAGGTAGAGAAGTGGTGGGTAGGTAGGTAGAGGGGTGGGTAGGTAGAGGGTGAGTAGGTAGGTAGAGAGGTGGGTAGGTAGGTAGAGGGGTGGGTAGAGAGGTGGGTAGGTAGGTAGAGGGGTGGGTAGGTAGGTAGAGAGGTGGGTAGGTAGGTAGAGGGTGGGTAGGTAGGGTAGAGAGGGTGGGGTAGGTAGGTAGAGGGGTGGGTAGGTAGAGAGGTGGGTAGGTGGGTAGAGAGGTGGGTAGGTAGGTTAGAGGGGGTGGGTAGGTAGGTAGAGGGGTGGGTAGGTAGGAAGGTAGAGGGGTGGGTAGGTAGGTAGAGAGGTGGGTAGGTGGGTAGAGAGGTGGGTAGGTAGGAAGGTAGAGGGGTGGGTAGGTGGGTAGAGAGGTGGGTAGGTAGGAAGGTAGAGGGGTGGGTAGGTGGGTAGAGAGGTGGGTAGGTAGGAAGGTAGAGGGGTGGGTAGGTGGGTAGAGAGGTGGGTAGGTGGGTAGAGGGGTGGGTAGGTAGGAAGGTAGAGGGGTGGGTAGGTGGGTAGAGAGGTGGGTAGGTGGGTAGAGGGGTGGGTAGGTAGGAAGGTAGAGGGGTGGGTAGGTGGGTAGAGAGGTGGGTAGGTGGGTAGAGGGGTGGGTAGGTGGGTAGAGGGGTGGGTAGGTGGGTAGAGGGGTGGGTAGGTAGGAAGGTAGAGGGGTGGGTAGGTGGGTAGAGAGGTGGGTAGAGGGGTGGGTAGGTGGGTAGAGAGGTGGGTAGGTAGGGGGGTTACCGGTCACCCTGTTCCAATAGCAGAACGAGCAGCAGCGCAACCAGTCTCTCCGCCCCCCTCTCTCCCCCCGCAGTGGTTCGGTCCCAGGGAGCTGTAGGCAGCGGCGCAGGAGGAGGAGGCCGGGCACACCCACTCGGTGCGGGGAATAGGGGGGCCCAGAGCCGGGCACAGAGGGGACATGCAGTGAGTGGCGCCATCCGAGCCGGGGGAAGCGGCAATGAGACATGTCGGCTAAAGGTAAGCGCCGTGCGGGGGGGCAGGGGGGCATCTCAGCCTTTGTTTGCTGGGGGGGGGGGGGCTGGATTCAGCGCTACCGGCCCGGGCTTGGGGGGCACTGCGGTCTGATTGCTACAGGGACTGGGGGCCTCTATCCCCATATATACCCCATGTATATCCCATTATATACCCCATGTATATCCCATGTATACCCCATGTATATCCCATTATATACCCCATATATACCCCATGTATACCCCATGTATACCCCATATATACCCCATGTATACCCCATTATATACCCCATGTATACCCCATGTATACCCCATGTATACCCCATATATACCCCATATATACTCCATATATACCCCATGTATACCCCATGTATACCCCATATATACCCCATGTATACCCCATGTATACCCCATATATACCCCATATATACCCCATGTATACCCCATATATACCCCATATATACCCCATGTATACCCCATATATACCCCATGTATACCCCATGTATACCCCATATATACCCCATGTATACCCCATATATACCCCATGTATACCCCATGTATACCCCATGTATACCCCATTATATACCCCATGTATACCCCATGTATACCCCATGTATACCCCATTTATACCCCATATATACCCCATGTATACCCCATGTATACCCCATTATATACCCCATATATACCCCATGTATACCCCATGTATACCCCATGTATACCCCATATATACCCCATGTATACCCCACGTATACCCCATGTATACCCCATATATACCCCATGTATACCCCATGTATACCCCATATATACCCCATGTATACCCCATGTATACCCCATGTATATCCCATGTATACCCCATATATACCCCATGTATACCCCATGTATACCCCATTATATATACCATGTATACCCCATGTATACCCCATTATATATACCATGTATACCCCATTATATACCCCATGTATATCCCATGTATACCTCATATATACCCCATGTATACCCCATGTATACCCCATTATATACCCCATATATACCCCATGTATACCCCATATATACCCCATGTATACCCCATTATATATACCATGTATACCCCATGTATACCCCATTATATACCCCATGTATACCCCATTATATACCCCATGTATACCCCATGTATATCCCATGTATACCCCATATATACCCCATGTATACCCCATATATACCCCATATATACCCCATGTATACCCCATGTATACCCCATGTATACCCCATGTATACCCCATATATACCTCATATATACCCCATGTATACCCCATGTATACCCCATATATACCCCATGTATACCCATGTATACCCCATGTATACCCCATATATACCCATGTATACCCCATGTATACCCCATATATACCCCATATATACCCCATGTATACCCCATGTATACCCCATATAAACCTCATATATACCCCATGTATACCCCATATAAACCTCATATATACCCCATGTATACCCCATGTATACCCCATGTATACCCATGTATACCCAGCCTGATGCTCTCTGCCCCATCCTTGATTGTACTGGTACCTTCTGCGCCATTTGTGCCAGTTCTGGTACCCTCCACCCTAATCATGCCCATACTGGTGCCCTCAACCAACTCCCACATGCCCATTCCCATACAGTCTCATACAACCTGCCCCAGTCCTACCCATATTGGTGCCCTCTCCTCTAGCCCATTACTGCCCACACTGGCACTCTCTCTGAAATACCTTTCCATACAGGTGTGTTTTTGCTCCATTACTGCCCATACTGTGCCCATATTGGGGAATCTGCCCTATTGCTGCTCATTATGGTATCTTAGTGCCCCACACTATGCCCCCCCAGCTATGGAACCAACATTGATCACTGATTTCAGAAGCCATGTCCCAGCCCTGGTACCTCTGTGCCCAATGCAGAAGCCATGTCCCAGCCCTGGTACCTCTGTGCCCAATGCAGGAGCCATGTCCCAGCCCTGGTACCTCTGTGCCCAATGCAGAAGCCATGTCCCAGCCCTGGTACCTCTGTGCCCAATGCAGAAGCCATGTCCCAGCCCTGGTACCTCTGTGCCCAATGCAGAAGCCGTGTCCCAGCCCTGGTACCTCTGTGCCCAATGTTTCCCAGTTTCAGTCACGGATTATTCCCAATATTATCTATATCTATAGATTAGCTGCATGTCCCATGTGACCTGTCCCTCTATGTGCAACTCCCGTGCAGCTGTCCCTCTATGTGCAACTCCCGTGCAGCTGTCCCTCTATGTGCAACTCCCGTGCAGCTGTCCCTCTATGTGCAACTCCCGTGCAGCTGTCCCTCTATGTGCAACTCCCGTGCAGCTGTCCCTCTATGTGCAACTCCCGTGCAGCTGTCCCTCTATGTGCAACTCCCGTGCAGCTGTCCCTCTATGTGCAACTCCCGTGTAACTTGGTGCTTATATTGTGTCAGTGTCTGGGTTCTGTTTGTGTCTCTGTATTTCCCTGTGTGCCCATCGCTCTGTGCTGGGCATGGGTATTGGCAATAATCTCCCTGGCAGGGGGGTCTCCAACTCCCCCAGGCCCCAACCTCCTTTCAGCATGGGCTATGGAGGCACAATGTAAAGGGGAAGTAAAAAGCTGCTGTACAACCTCTCGGGTACAGTCGGGAGTTTGCCAAGGTGCCCGGGGATCCCTGTATTGGGGCAGATGGATAACAGAAATATTTGAGTGAGGAAAAAGAAAGCTTAGGAACAGGCAGAGCCAACAAAACCACCGAGGCTTTATAGTCAGTGTTATTCAATGTGGAAGCAGAGGGGACCCCCCTAACTGGCACCGGCCATTCCTGCCCTTCTGTCTGGCACTTGGCAGCCCTTCATGATGGGCACAGGGAATGCCCGGAGGTTCTGGTGCCAGTAGGAAAAGTTCTATTTACAGTTTATAAACTTTCTATTAGCCAATCGGCTGTGTCGCTGCGTCGGCTCCGTATCCCGACACCTTTGCTAATGACTCCCCGCGCAGAGCGAGCGTCTCCTCACGCTGTTCCCAGTCTGTCACTTTATCCCGTCGCCCCTTTAACACTCACTCACTTGCCAAGAGCAGAGGGAAATGAGCCAAGGTTGCCAATCTGGCTCTAGTAACCCTTTCTGTGCCATGTTACTGGATACCAGATTTACTCCCCATTTACCTCTTCCTAGCAGGTTTGCAGTTGGCCTTCATTTTTTATGCCTTTTTATTATTTTTTTAAATAGCCTTCCTCATCTGCCACTTTCTGGTCTGCACTTGAGAATGCTGTCTGGGTTGTCAGGGACACCGGCCATGGCAACCAGAAAAAAAACACACATTGTGACCCTTCGGTTTTTTCATCACTTTTTACTTCTTCTTGTTCTGTTCATCTTCCCTTCTGATTATTACGTTTCTGGCTGGCTGCCCTAGCAACCAAACTTTTGTGAAGATCTCACTAATGATGTAAAAACCCCAATAACAAGAAATGAAGACCAACTGCAAAGTATTTCAGAATACTGTGGCCCGCATCATGCTAAAAGCAGGGTTAACTTGCCCTTTACGTAGAGGCTTGTTACCTTCTTTAAATGTAAATTGTCAGTTCCTGGGCCTCAGTTCAGCCTCCTTATTCCTTTTAATGATGGGAATTTTCCTTTATGTGATTGGCTGCGCTGAGACGAGGGGGTGTGTTCTTTTTAGTGACGTTTGTTTGGGTCGGCGCTGTGGGCGGAGCTCTAAATAAATATGTTTGTGCAGGTTATGAACTGACTGAGGATTCTGTTCAGCTTTCTCCCTACATGCAGCTTGTTTATCCCCTCTGTTCTCTGGTTCCGACTCTTGAACAAATGTAGGCACTTTTTCCTTTATTTCAAATAACTGTGACAGCGATAAAACAGCGTCTTTAATGCGTATAGCGAAGGTCAACTTTCTTTTTATATAAATAATATAGTCGGGGTGGCTAAGCTGAAGGGTTAGTGGCAGTTGGCACCTCCCCGGGCAGCCGCTTGGCACATTACACTGCTTTGGGTACTTGTTACCATTCAGATAAACACCTTGCGGATTATTATTGCAGCCACAATGGGAGGAAACAGGGGGAGATAGGGATCTGGGTGAATACGAGAAGTCGCAATAATGTAACAATAAGGGAAAGTGAGTAATTGCCGCCGACACCGCCGGCCTTTCGCCTTGTTAACCCAATGAGTGCTGGAGACACTAACCCCCTAGTTAATCCAGTAAGTGCTGGAGACACTGACCCCCCAGGATGTCCCTTGTTAACCCAATGAGTGCTGGAGACACTAACCCCCTAGTTAATCCAGTAAGTGCTGGAGACACTGACCCCCCAGGGTGTCCCTTGTTAACCCAATGAGTGCTGGAGACACTAACCCCCCTAGTTAATCCAGTAAGTGCTGGAGACACTGACCCCCCAGGGTGTCCCTTGTTAACCCAATCAGTGCTGGAGACACTAACCCCCCTAGTTAATCCAGTAAATGCTGGAAACACTGACCCCCCAGGGTGTCCCTTGTTAACCCAATCAGTGCTGGAGACACTGACCCCCCCAGCGTGTCCCCTGTTAACCCAGTAAGCACTGGAGACACTGACCCCCCAGGGTGTCCCTTGTTAACCCAATCAGTGCTGGAGACACTGACCCCCCAGCGTGTCCCCTGTTAACCCAGTAAGCACTGGAGACACTGACCCCCCAGGGTGTCCCTTGTTAACCCAATCAGTGCTGGAGACACTAACCCCCCTAGTTAATCCAGTAAGTGCTGGAGACACTGACCCCCCAGGGTGTCCCTTGTTAATCCTATCAGTGCTGGAGACACTGACCCCCCAGTGTGTCCCCTGTTAACCCAGTAAGCACTGGAGACACTGACCCCCCAGGGTGTCCCTTGTTAACCCAATGAGTGCTGGAGACACTGACCCCCCAGGGTGTCCCTTGTTAACCCAATCAGTGCTGGAGACACTGACCCCCCCAGGGTGTCCCCTGTTAACCCAGTAAGCACTGGAGACACTGACCCCCCAGGGTGTCCCTTGTTAACCCAATGAGTGCTGGAGACACTGACCCCCCAGGGTGTCCCTTGTTAACCCAATCAGTGCTGGAGACACTGACCCCCCCAGGGTGTCCCCTGTTAACCCAGTAAGCACTGGAGACACTGACACCCCAGGGCATCCCTTGTTAACCCAATCAGTGCTGTAGACACTGACCCCCAGAGCGTCTTACCTCAGTCAGGGCCCTGGGCTTAGTGAGAGTTTCTGTAGTCGCTAATGATTTGTCACAGGCGGAACCACATGGGTCAGGGCATTGGCGCTTGCAGTGATTCTGGGCTTGGTACCGATCATCAGTGATAGAAAGAGAAGCAGATTGCGGGGGAACCCATGTGTCAGGGGGTGATTGTAAGGATTTTGTTGCCGAACTGCAGACCCATTAATTGCATGGCGACAAATGCCCAAAATCTCTATATGTGCCAGTAATTAATAGCCCTTTTTAAATGCTATAGGGCACATTGGCCCAGCTTCCAACCCTGCCCCTGTGCCCATTATACCTTCCAGCACGCCCTGCCCCACCCCTACCCATTGTAGATTGGCACTGCAGGTCAGGGCAAATATCCCTAACAATCACAATGAAGGAGTGTCAGCCTTTAATATCCATAGAGATGGAGCAGAAGAGCATCAGGAGTTAAAGGGGTGACACAATTGAAATGGGGCACCATGGGGCACAGAGGGCGCTGCTAACACACATCTCCCATTGGTCGGGCTAGAGAAAATGACTGTGCCTATTGGCCACTCACTGACTGGTTGGCAAACACAGTGACCAATGGAACACAGGGAAAAGGGACCTGAAAGGGCCCAGAAAGCACAAACAAATAAAAAGGACCAATTGCACAGTTGCTTATTAGGTCCATTCAAGCATGCCGGACACTGATCTGGGATATGAATGAATCTATGAAACAGTGGGCTTTTGATTTACAACTGATTGCACCCTGTACAGATTGAAGGAAACCAGTGTGACCACTAGAGGCGCTGTTCCATGGGAATGCAACTGGTCTGGGTTATGGGTTTACGCTCAGTGGGACGCAGTAAGGCCAGAACAGCCTCAGGTTTAATCCCCTATAGGCAGAAAATACTCACTGATGAGTATTAGGAAAATAGGAATGTGTGTAGGAAATCTTCAGTCTAGTGCCACCTACAGGCCAGGTGTATAACACACCCAGCAAGCAGTATGGTCGGACTCGCTGGAATCCAGAAGCTGGAAATTCCTGTAAAATAGATCCATAAACTGCTTGGATTGATTGAGCGATTGGTTGATTCATGATTTCCAGCCACCAAGGTTACTGTTACCCTCCCCTTCCCCTTGGTCACTGTAACTGAAGGCTGCACCCCCATTTTTCCGATACAGCCATGGGGCTGCTTGGTGATTTAAGGGTGCATTTTCTTTCAATAAACCCCATTTCACCTCCAGTTCCTCGACATTAGTCCGTTGATCCGCTCATATCCCTTTACCCCTATGGGAGAAGACACACGGAGCTACTAGTAGCAGCTACTTGTCATGGCTACAGAAACAGCCAATGCTGATCATTTACTGATAATTGTCTCTACATGTGTTTAATAGAGGCAATTCTCAGTATTGTCTATGGCAGGGGCAAGTAGCTGCTACTAAGTAGCTCCATGTGTCTTTGCCCTATTTGTGCACTGAACTTTTCTTACTGCAATTTTCTTCCTTTTCTAATGGAAGCAATAAATTATTTGTCCCCTCGCGCCCCCTGTAGTTCCGCTCCTGGTAAAGTGCTTGCCGCCCCGGCTAACGCTCTAGTAGGACTGTGCGTGCAGAGCGGCCGCTTCCATGTCTCCCATAGACAGTCGGTTAATATTTCATGTTCGTTAGTGCAGTGGGGCGAGTAGTGGGCCGGGGCCATTAATTGCGCATGAGAAAGTCCCAGGCGTCTCCCATCTCTGCGTGCGGCGCTCTCCCGGCCGGGTGCTTCTTTATTTTTAGAAAGCCGATTTAATGTGAGCAAACTGGAGCGTAGGGGAAGGTGTGTGGGAGGGCGCGGGGGGGGGGGGGTAGCTGGGTGCTTGGGGGTAGCCGGGCGCTTGGGTGCTGTGTTTACCGTAGCAGCTGATACGTTAAAATGATCTCCCTACTCTGCACTGAGATGGAAATACTAAGTAAATACTATTTGTAAAGCTGCCGACATACGGCACGGGTCAGGTTTAAAGGCCAAGTATACCTTTATTGTACTACTCCCTTGTGCTTTGTAGCCCACTGGCTTCTGTGCAGGGGTTACTGGCTTAGCATTCACATTCAGCTTTACGTAAAGGACCATTGTCCTGTGAATATCAGTCTGCTTCCTTCCTCGTCCTCTGCCTTGTCTTTTAATTCTCTTTTTTTCAATTGGCACCGAGTTTGCCCAAAATGCTCCCTGTTTGCTGTTGCACCCTGGAGCTGCTGGGTGGCCATTTTGTTCAGCACCCAAGTGTTATATGTTCCGCAGGGCACCGAACTTTCTGGTGGAATGGACGTGGTTCTGCCATGGATAAATGCCCTGTGTGCCATCCCCTTACCCTAAAGGTGCCCATACATGGAAAGAGTCGCTCAGTTGGCGAGGTTGCCAGGCAAGCGAATCTTCTCCCCATATGCCCAACTAAAGCTGGGTGATACTGGGTTAATTCAATTATAATGACAGGCATGGGTGCCATCTAATTGGGGACCACATCAATGAGCCAATGTGGTCCCCAATTCGTCAGGAAAATCAAACCTTCCCAATGGAGATTTGGGCAATTTTAGGGCAGATATTGGTCAGGGAGGCCTGTCACGGGAGGCCATATACCAAAGCAGTCTAAAGGCCCCGAATCAGCAGCTAAAATCTGCCCATGTTTGGGCACCTTCAGTCTAATGCCACTCAAGGCTTTCTGTTACACTGGTGATAGAGAAATCCCAAATCTGCCCCAATTTCAGCCCAACAAATACCCGGCTGTGCATTTTTGGGCAGATTGGCATTTACCCCCCCAGTGTGACATAAACCTCCGGCTCTGCCCCCAGTCTCTGCAGCACTTTCCTCGTTCTAGTGTTTAATTAGTACAATATCCCCCCCCCACCCCCGGCCATTCTCTTTGAAGTGGGCTTTTATCCTGAGATATCAGCACCGAGATAAGGGGCCAATGGGACCCATTTGCTGTGATTTGACGTTACGTGAGGCCCCGGGGCCCTTATCCTGTCTGTTTGTTTATAAATTCACATGAGTTTCCCGCCCTCGGATTCACTGTCCCTGTATTTATTGTTTGTGGCTCTGACCCTATCAGTAATGCCCTGCCTCGTGCCCCTCTGTGCCCCTCCCTGCACATTCCTGCCCTGATACGGAACAAAGGTTCCCCCCCCCCATACATTTACCCTGTGATAGGGAAAACAAGTGACTTGACAATAAAAACTTTTTATTGGGTAATGAAATAGATAATTAGTGCAAAGGGGAGGTGCATCTTTAAGTTAACGTTTAGTACATTACAGAATGGCCAATTCCTATCAACTTTTCAATTGGTCTTCATTATTTATTATAGGTTTTATATAATTTGCCTTCTTATTCTAAAGGTCCCCATACACCTTCAGATCCGAATTGGTCTAAGGGACCCATATCAGCAGCTAGAATCGGCCCGTGTGTGGGGACCTTAACTCTTTGCAGCTTTCAAATGGGGGTCACTGACCCCGGCAGCCAAACCCTATTGCTCTGTGAGGCTCCAGTTTTATTGTTATTGTTACTTTTTATTCCTTATCTTTCTATTCAGCCCCTCCCCTATTCATATACCAGCCTCTCATTCAAACCACACCCTGGTTGCTAAGGTGATTTGGATCCTAACAACCAAATAACTGCTGAAACTCCAAGCTGGAGAGCTGCTGAACAGAAACTGAAATAATTTAAAAAACTTCAAATAATAAAAAATGAAGACCAATTGCAAAATATCACTCTCTGCATTATAGTAAAAGGGTGAACAACCCTTTTAAATGGCACTCTGGGATCTCACCCCCAACTGCGGGGGGCTGCTTCCCATAAGGGCTGTGGCACTTGGGGCATTTTGTGCGTTAATTCCATCTGGTGGAAAAAAAACAGCATGTGTTATAGTATTCCAGTGCTTTCCAGTGGAAAATTGGAGACAAAATGCCCATGTTCTGCATTTACCCTTTACATTCTACACTGTGAGGCGCAATGACAGGGGCAGGCCACTGGGGGGCAGCGCTATCCATGCAGCAATACAGTACCTGAGTTACATGTGCTCCTGAGCTGAATATTGAGGGTTTTTTTCCCCTAAATCCCAGAATCATTAGGAAGAATTTGCATTATATTTTATAGGTTGGTGTTAAACACAATATTCTTCATATAAATGTATTATATTGAGGATATTAATATCAATAAATGGCCAATACCGAAAGTTCTCACCATTTGTTACACACATATCTTGATTTTGGGGGCCCCCCATTATTGACTGTCTGGAAACTGACTGTATTGTATGTCGCTTGTCCTTGGTGTAAATGCAGCCCCCAGGGAGTTTATTATTGGCTGAGATCAGGTGGTAGGATTTTTAAGTGCCATATTGATTCCCATAGACAGTACAGTATGGGGGTACAGCTTATTGTGTGCCCAGAACATTCCTTCTCTGTATATTTGTATTTATACATATGGGTAGGGGGTGCCATAGTGTTTCCCTTAGACAGTACAGTATGGGGGTACAGCTTATTGTGTGCCCAGAACATTCCTTCTCTGTATATTTGTATTTATACATATGGGTAGGAGGTGCCATAGTGTTTCCCTTAGACAGTACAGTATGGGGGTACAGCTTATTGTGTGCCCAGAACATTCCTTCTCTGTATATTTGTATTTATACATATGGGTAGGGGGTGCCATAGTGTTTCCCTTAGACAGTACAGTATGGGGGTACAGCTTATTGTGTGCCCAGAACATTCCTTCTCTGTATATTTGTATTTATACATATGGGTAGGGGGTGCCATAGTGTTTCCCTTAGACAGTACAGTATGGGGGTACAGCTTATTGTGTGCCCAGAACATTCCTTCTCTGTATATTTGTATTTATACATATGGGTAGGGGGTGCCATAGTGTTTCCCTTAGACAGTACAGTATGGGGGTACAGCTTATTGTGTGCCCAGAACATTCCTTCTCTGTATATTTGTATTTATACATATGTGTAGGAGGTGCCATAGTGTTTCCCTTAGACAGAACAGTATGGGGGTACAGCTTATTGTGTGCCCAGAACATTCCTTCTCTGTATATTTTTATTTAAACATATGGGTAGGAGGTGCCATTGTGTTTCCCTTAGACAGTACAGTATGGGGGTTCAGCTTATTGTGTGCCCAGAACATTCCTTCTCTGTATATTTGTATTTATACATATGGGTAGGAGGTGCCATAGTGTTTCCCTTAGACAGTACAGTATGGGGGTACAGCTTATTGTGTGCCCAGAACATTCCTTCTCTGTATATTTGTATTTATACATATGGGTAGGAGGTGCCATAGTGTTTCCCTTAGACAGTACAGTATGGGGGTACAGCTTATTGTGTGCCCAGAACATTCCCTCTCTGTATATTTGTATTTATACATATGGGTAGGGGGTGCCATAGTGTTTCCCTTAGACAGTACAGTATGGGGGTACAGCTTATTGTGTGCCCAGAACATTCCTTCTCTGTATATTTGTATTTATACATATGGGTAGGAGGTGCCATAGTGTTTCCCTTAGACAGTACAGTATGGGGGTACAGCTTATTGTGTGCCCAGAACATTCCTTCTCTGTATATTTGTATTTATACATATGGGTAGGGGGTGCCATAGTGTTTCCCTTAGACAGTACAGTATGGGGGTACAGCTTATTGTGTGCCCAGAACATTCCTTCTCTGTATATTTGTATTTATACATATGGGTAGGAGGTGCCATAGTGGATCCTTTGCAGCAAACTGTTCCCTTTGTAGAAAGGACTTGTTGAATAAAGAGTGACTCTATGGAATAGTCAGTGACAGGAGTAGTAGAGACAGTGCAGGTTCTATCTCGGTGCATGTGGATCAGAGGATCTCAGGGGCCCTATCTGTCGCCCTATAAAGAACCAGTGGCTCTGAGGGGCAGATTTGCGCAGACGTCAGACACCCCCCCCCCCCGTTCCCTGCGCTCTCTGTGACTCACTCGTTACTCACCCAGCGTCTCACACTGACGGACTTAACTCTTTGTGTGCCTGAATCACCTTCAGGTCAAATATTTACACTCGGTGCAAGTTTAACAAGCAGTTTGTAGGAAATGCACAGGGCAGGGGCCCCTACACCGGCCCCTTGCTTATATGCCTGGGAAACCCCTCCTATGGAATATACTCACCTTATAAATAGCCCTAAAGTAACATTTACTGCAGAATTGTTCGGTTCTCCCTTGGTGAAGGGGAGGCTGAAACTGATTGGTGGATTACACCTGCATATGTAATGAGCGTATGTATATTTTATAGAGTCTGAGGGGAAAGCAGGTCAGGCTGTAAGGGCAGGTCTGGTACATTCCTACAGGATTTCTCATGGATTAGACTAGGGCCCTCAGAACTAACAGTACACAACTCCCAGCATGCTTAGCTAGAGTGATAGAGTGGGGTTTCATATAAGAGATTGCTGCTCTAAACAACTCAATATAAACCAGTGAAACAGCGCCCTCTGGTGCACAAATGATCTTGAAATTAAACCAGGAATGCTTCCCGGGATCAGGGGGTCATAACCTTCCTGGCCTTGGGGGGGCCATAACCTTCCTGGGCTCGGGGGGCCATAACCTTCCTGGGCTTGGGGGGCCATAACCTTCCTTGGCTTGGAGGGGGGGGGCAATAACCTTCCGGGCTCGGGGGTCAATAACCTTCCTGGGCTTGGGGGGGGGGCAATAACCTTCCCGGGCTCGGGGGACAATAACCTTCCTGGCCTCGGGGGGCCATAACCTTCCTGGGCTCGGGGGGCCATAACCTTCCTGGGCTCGGGGGGCCATAACCTTCCTGGGCTCGGGGGGCCATAACCTTCCTGGGCTCGGGGGGCAATAATTCCTAAAAGAAGCGCCACTCAGTGATGGGGGAACTGCTGACAATATCTCAGTTATTATATTACTGACAGATATGGGCATTAAAGGGGAAGTTCACCTTATAATGAACAGGATGGTGTAGAACAGCAGAACTTGCAATTGGTCTTTATTTATTTTTTTATTGTTTGTGGGTATTTAATTGCTTACATATTGTTGTCCTGAAGCTCTCAGGGTCTCTGACCCCCATAACCAAAGAGCATGTCCGGCCGGAGGCTGGAAATAAAAACACAGTAGGAGGCTAATCGTTCAGAAACCATAATAATGAAGACCAACTGAAAAGTTGCATAGAGTAGGATCACCTGTAGCGTACTTGAAAAGAATGTAAAGGTACATTTTCACCAGTGCGGCAGAAAACTGTTCCCCCAAATAAAACACAGTGGATGGGTTGGAGCAGGCCTTGGGTAGCGCTTGGCCTTTAAACCTCTCCTGTTTGGGGCTATTGATCGGAGAGCTGCCTGCGCTAATAGCCATTGCCTTGGGGATCAGAACGCCTTGTGTGTCGTGGCCCTTAGTGTTACTCTTTGAGGACATTTAAAGGCAAAGTCCACCCAAATAAAAAAACTATTTTTGTATAATGAAAGACTATGTAATTGTAAGCAACTTCCCAATATCCATGGTTCTAAAGTTATGTGTAAATGTCATTCCTTCTGAAAGTAGCGTCTGTCTGTGTCTATTCTCTGCACTGCTGGCTCCGACTCCTGATACAACTCCCCAATATCCATTCATCCCTCATTCTCACTGGGTTTATAGTTATGTGTAACTGTCACTGTGTCTGTCCCTTTCCCTTCTCTGCACTGCTGGTTCTGACTCCTGATACAACTCCCCAATATCCATTCATTCCTCATTCTCACTGGGTTTATAGTTATGTGTAACTGTCACTGTGTCTGTCCCTTTCCCTTCCCTGCACTGCTGGTTCTGACTCCTGATACAACTCCCCAATATCCATTCATCCCTCATTCTCACTGGGTTTATAGTTATGTGTAACTGTCACTGTGTCTGTCCCTTTCCCTTCCCTGCACTGCTGGTTCTGACTCCTGATACAACTCCCCAATATCCATTCATTCCTCATTCTCACTGGGTTTATAGTTATGTGTAACTGTCACTGTGTCTGTCCCTTTCCCTTCCCTGCACTGCTGGTTCTGACTCCTGATACAACTCCCCAATATCCATTCATTCCTCATTCTCACTGGGTTTATAGTTATGTGTAACTGTCACTGTGTCTGTCCCTTTCCCTTCCCTGCACTGCTGGTTCTGACTCCTGATACAACTCCCCAATATCCATTCATTCCTCATTCTCACTGGGTTTATAGTTATGTGTAACTGTCACTGTGTCTGTCCCTTTCCCTTCCCTGCACTGCTGGTTCTGACTCCTGATACAACTCCCCAATACCCATTCATTCCTCATTCTCACTGGGTTTATAGTTATGTGTAACTGTCACTGTGTCTGTCCCTTTCCCTTCCCTGCACTGCTGGTTCTGACTCCTGATACAACTCCCCAATATCCATTCATCCCTCATTCTCACTGGGTTTATAGTTATGTGTAACTGTCACTGTGTCTGTCCCTTTCCCTTCCCTGCACTGCTGGTTCTGACTCCTGAAACAACTCCCCAATACCCATTCATTCCTCATTCTCACTGGGTTTATAGTTATGTGTAACTGTCACTGTGTCTGTCCCTTTCCCTTCCCTGCACTGCTGGTTCTGACTCCTGATACAACTCCCCAATATCCATTCATTCCTCATTCTCACTGGGTTTATAGTTATGTGTAACTGTCACTGTGTCTGGCTGTGTCTGTTCTCTGCACTGCTGGCTCTGACTCCTGACACAATGTAGTAGAAGCCAGACCTGCAGCATTGTTGCGGTGCAAAATTTGGGAAGCTGCTTAGTATGACATTATCTTTCATAATAAAATGGTTTTGGGTGGAGTTCCCCTTTAATTTACAATAATATTGGGTTAATGTTTGCCAATATAACCAGCTCTGTGCCAGTGTGTGTAACAGGTGTGCGTGGCACCATAATCAGGTAGCCGGGGGGGGCACGTGCCATATGGCAATAACAGTCGCCTCTCCCATTAGTAACTGCGCAACCTGCGACTCGTATTCCTGCTGCGCCCGTAGAACAGCGTCCCCTGACCTTGCACTGAGCTGCTAATTACTCTCCTGCATCTGGGCAATGGGAAACATGACTGGGACTACAATTCCCAGCATCCCCAGCCAGCTGTACCAGGAGTTTGGCCACAAGGAGGCGGAGCCATTTATACAATGTGTGCCCTTTTATTTGTCCTTATTACACTGCCTGTGTAAAGGGGAAATAAGAAACACTCCTAATTTTAACATGTTGCACAACTGCACATTACACATATAGAGTAGCTGGGCAATAAGTAGGGTAACTGGGCAGTGTGTAGGGCATTAAATAATGTTACTGGGCACAGTTTAGTGCAACTGGGCACCAAGTAATGTTACGGGCTAGTAGTCTAAGTCATTGGACACTTGCCAGTGTAACTAGGGGATACAGCTGGGCAATTTAATTGGGCAGATCTTACCCCCATATGCCCACCTAAAGTGGGGCCAAACAATCAAATTAAATGGGTTATAGGTGCACTTTATCCTTTGCTGATCATCTGGGTCATTTATAAACACTGGGCAAATTAGCACCTGTGCAGTAACCCTTGGCAACCAATCAGAAGTTTGCTTTCATTGTTCTACCTGCAGCTGGCTGGAAGAATCTAATCACAGATTGGTTGCTATGGGTTACTGCCCAGGTGGATATTTGCCCAGTGTTTGTAAATGAGCCCTAGTATGTGTTTCAGAGAATACAGAAAAAAGTGCCCATATACATATACATTGGGATATCGGTCGTACGTTTCAATGCAACGATCTGAAACTCACATTGTAGGGTAAAGCCCTAAATTAACCAATGGGAGGAGGTTCTGAACATGAAATAGTTACAGGCACCAATCGTACGAAAGGGATTTTATCCTTATCCAATAGAAATGTTCTAACCTGTCTAATGACTGATCGCCATGGTACGAAAAGTCACGGGACGATAATATGGAGCCCACACGCGGTCCGAAAATCGGCCGAAACTAAGTTTCTTAGGATTATATGGGTGCGTGTATAGGCAGCTCAATACTTTGCAAGGGATCATGGGTGAAGCCAATGAGAAGGGGTGTAAGAGATCCGGGGGGAAGTATTGGCTAATGTATTTGGAATCAGGATTGGGGGGGGCTTATTATTAGTTCTTATACATTTGATACATTTGTCTTTCTGTGATTCCCGATGTCCCGCCCCAAGAACATCAGTTTGTTCTGAGTCCAATCGGATCGATGGCGCATGAAGCCATATTAATCCTGCCAGGATGTGCATTTGCCTCGTTAATGCTAATTCATCCCGCGACCCTTTCACTGCCGCAGGGTAGCGCTTTCCAATAGCCATAGGTCGGTAACACTGAGTACTTACAGTGGTGTGAAAAACTATTTGCCCCCTTCCTGATTTCTTATTCTTTTGCATGTTTGTCACACTTAAATGTTTCTGCTCATCAAAAACCATTAACTATTAGTCAAAGATAACATAATTGAACACAAAATGCAGTTTTTAAATGAAGGTTTACGTTATTAAGGGAGAAAAAAAACTCCAAATCTACATGGCCCTGTGTGAAAAAGTGATTGCCCCCCTTGTTAAAAAATAACTTAACTGTGGTTTATCAATTTCAATTTTCAATTTCAATATCAATTTCTGTAGTCACCCCCAGGCCTGATTACTGCCACACCTGTTTCAATCAAGAAATCACTTAAATAGGAGCTACCTGACACAGAGAAGTAGACCAAAAGCACCTCAAAAGCTACACATCATGCCAAGATCCAAAGAAATTGAGGAACAAATGAAAACAAAAGTAATTGAGATCTATCAGTCTGGTAAAGGTTATAAAGCCATTTCTAAAGCTTTGGGACTCCAGCGAACCACAGTGAGAGCCATTATCCACAAATGGCAAAAACATGGAACAGTGGTGAACCTTCCCAGGAGTGGCCGGCCGACCAAAATAACCCCAAGAGCGCAGAGACAACTCATCCGAGAGGCCACAAAAGACCCCAGGACAACATCTAAAGAACTGCAGGCCTCACTTGCCTCAATTAAGGTCAGTGTTCACGACTCCACCATAAGAAAGAGACTGGGCAAAAACGGCCTGCATGGCAGATTTCCAAGGCGCAAACCACTTTTAAGCAAAAAGAACATTATGGCTGGTCTCAATTTTGCTAAAAAACATCTCAATGATTGCCAAGACTTTTGGGAAAATACCTTGTGGACCGACGAGACAAAAGTTGAACTTTTTGGAAGGTGCGTGTCCCGTTACATCTGGCGTAAAAGTAACACAGCATTTCAGAAAAAGAACATCATACCAACAGTAAAATATGGTGGTGGTAGTGTGATGGTCTGGGGTTGTTTTGCTGCTTCAGGACCTGGAAGCCTTGCTGTGATAGATGGAACCATGAATTCTACTGTCTACCAAAAAATCCTGAAGGAGAATGTCCGGCCATCTGTTCGTCAACTCAAGCTGAAGCGATCTTGGGTGCTGCAGCAGGACAATGACCCAAAACACACCAGCAAATCCACCTCTGAATGGCTGAAGAAAAACAAAATGAAGACTTTGGAGTGGCCTAGTCAAAGTCCTGACCTGAATCCTATTGAGATGTTGTGGCATGACCTTAAAAAGGCGGTTCATGCTAGAAAACCCTCAAATAAAGCTGAATTACAACAATTCTGCAAGGATGAGTGGGCCAAAATTCCTCCAGAGCGCTGTAAAAGACTCGTTGCAAGTTATCGCAAACGCTTGATTGCAGTTATTGCTGCTAAGGGTGGCCCAACCAGTTATTAGGTTCAGGGGGCAATTACTTTTTCACACAGGGCCATGTAGGTTTGGATTTTTTTTCTCCCTAAATAATAAAAACCCTCATTTAAATACTGCATTTTGTGTTTACTTGTGTTATCTTTGACTAATAGTTAAATGTGTTTGATGATCAGAAACATTTTGTGTGACAAACATGCAAAAGAATAAGAAATCAGGAAGGGGGCAAATAGTTTTTCACACCAATGTATGTGGGTAACTATACTTGGTTATCAGTTAGTTACCAGATGCCCCAGTTAGTGAAGCACCAAGTGCAGCCTTCTGAGTGTTATGGGACTGCAAGTATTAGCAGAGGGTGCTGGGAGTTGTAGTTTGGCAGCCTATATTTGTTCCATATAGACCTCTCAACAGCTGGTGTTAATGGCTAGGATTTAGTAGCAAGGTAGTGGGCAGCTTAATGATTTGGCCACCATTTATATATATATACAGGTATCGGACCTGTTATCCAGAATTCTTGGGACTTGGGATCTCCTACCTTAAGTCTACTAAAAAAATATTTAAACAGTAATTAAACCCAATAGGATTGTTTTGGCTCCAATAAGGGGTAATTATATCTTAGTTGGGATCAAGTACAGGTACTGTTTTATTATTACAGAGAAAAGGGAATCATTTAACCATGAAATAAACCCAATAGGGCTGTTCTGCCCCAATAAGGGGTAATTATATCTTAGTTGGGATCAAGTACAGGTACTGTTTTATTATTACAGAGAAAAGGGAATCATTTAACCATTAAATAAACCCAATAGGGCTGTTCTGCCCCAATAAGGGGTAATTATATCTTAGTTGGGATCAAGTACAGGTACTGTTTTATTATTACAGAGAAAAGGGAATCATTTAACCATTAAATAAACCCAATAGGGCTGTTCTGCCCCAATAAGGGGTAATTATATCTTAGTTGGGATCAAGTACAGGTACTGTTTTATTATTACAGAGAAAAGGGAATCATTTAACCATTAAATAAACCCAATAGGGCTGTTCTGCCCCAATAAGGGGTAATTATATCTTAGTTGGGATCAAGTACAGGTACTGTTTTATTATTACAGAGAAAAGGGAATCAATTAACCATTAAATAAACCCAATAGGGCTGTTCTGCCCCAATAAGGGGTAATTATATCTTAGTTGGGATCAAGTACAGGTACTGTTTTATTATTACAGAGAAAAGGGAATCATTTAACCATGAAATAAACCCAATAGGGCTGTTCTGCCCCAATAAGGGGTAATTATATCTTAGTTGGGATCAAGTACAGGTACTGTTTTATTATTACAGAGAAAAGGGAATCATTTAACCATTAAATAAACCCAATAGGGCTGTTCTGCCCCCAATAAGGGGTAATTATATCTTAGTTGGGATCAAGTACAGGTACTGTTTTATTATTACAGAGAAAAGAGAATCATTTAACCATTAAATAAACCCAATAGGGCTGTTCTGCCCCAATAAGGGGTAATTATATCTTAGTTGGGATCAAGTACAGGTACTGTTTTATTATTACAGAGAAAAGGGAATCAATTAACCATTAAATAAACCCAATAGGGCTGTTCTGCCCCAATAAGGGGTAATTATATCTTAGTTGGGATCAAGTACAGGTACTGTTTTATTATTACAGAGAAAAGGGAATCATTTAACCATGAAATAAACCCAATAGGGCTGTTCTGCCCCAATAAGGGGTAATTATATCTTAGTTGGGATCAAGTACAGGTACTGTTTTATTATTACAGAGAAAAGGGAATCATTTAACCATTAAATAAACCCAATAGGGCTGTTCTGCCCCCAATAAGGGGTAATTATATCTTAGTTGGGATCAAGTACAGGTACTGTTTTATTCTTACAGGGAAACCATTTTTAAAAATGTGAATTATTTGATTAAAATGGAGTCTATGGGAGATGGCTTTTCTGAAAGTCGGATCTGATATCTGTACATAATAGTAGATTTCTTATGATGCCACCCCTGCTTTTGGGGCAATGACCCATTACCCCAAACCCTGCTTTTTATATATATACATATACATACACACACACACACACACATAATAAACAAACAGAAATGATTAGTTGACTCCCTTAATTGGCCTAGTGCCTCCTGATTGGTTGCTAGGAGTAACTGCTTTGGGGCAAATGAGTGGTTGCGCCTGAGCCACATATGTGTATAAATAGCAGTTAGATGCTGAGTCAGCACTTGAGTGGGAAGATTTAATGGATGATGAGATTATTGTTGCCATTAAAGGGGCGGGCACCTTACCCAGTGTGGTTGGACTGAGTAAAAGAGGCCTAATTTTCCTTACAATTCTTTATATAAAATTGCTCAATTATGTGATATTTATAAGCAAACCAGTCACTTATCCCATGAGTGGGGTTAGGGTATCCCCCAGTGGAGGAGGAGGCACTATGCAGATGCAGTGGGAGCCAATAGGATTACCAGTCATTTAGATTAGTTAGTAATTAATCAGGATTCTGTTAATAACAGAGTGGCCACTAGAGGGCTCTGTTTTACCAGGTTCTGGTTGCTCTGCTGAGGAACACTATGGCTGCCGGGGTCTTTACTAGGGACCGATGGGGCTGTTGTTTCAAATTCATTATATTGCCAGTTTAGAAACTGCTAATATCTTGACAACTAGAAATAAAAATTCTCCAAAATCACAGAAGTTCTTAGAAATGTTATACGTTTGCTTTATTTATCCAGATACTTACTGTACATAGCACTGCCGGGGCAATTCTAATAGATAGTAACAATGGATCCAGTGATTTGTAGCAACCCAGAATGTATAGCAAATGTGCAAGTAGTGGAGCCCCCGGTGACCATAATGTCATCGCATTTAATGTTTGTTGCATTAGGCGAATATGCACTGGAGGAACACAGACTCTGAATTTGAGGGAAGCAGATTTTAGCGCTTTAAAGTCAATATTTCATAGTAGCGTCAGAAGCATCAGGAATGCAAAAATAGAAAATGATGAACTGATTGATTCACAAGCAAAGACTAATTCCAACATTTGTACATGTATATCAGTAATAGAAAGATGCAGGTTGGGACTGTGGCTCCATTGAAAATCATGTTGTTATGAAGGAATGTGCTTAATAAGTCTGTGTGGCTTATGGCACAGTAAGGCCTATGGCACAGTAAGGCCTATGGCACAGTAAGGCTTATGGCACAGTAAGGCCTATGGCACAGTAAAGCTTATGGCACAGTAAGGCCTATGGCACAGTAAGGCCTATGGCACAGTAAGGCTTATGGCACAGTAAGGCTTATGGCACAGTAAGGCCTATGGCACAGTAAGGCCTATGGCACAGTAAGGCTTATGGCACAGTAAGGCCTATGGCACAGTAAGGCCTATGGCACAGTAAGGCCTATGGCACAGTAAGGTTTATGGCACAGTAAGGTTTATGGCACAGTAAGGCCTATGGCACAGTAAGGCTTATGGCACAGTAAGGTTTATGGCACAGTAAGGCCTATGGCACAGTAAGGCTTATGGCACAGTAAGGCTTATGGCACAGTAAGGCCTATGGCACAGTAAGGCCTATGGCACAGTAAGGCTTATGGCACAGTAAGGCTTATGCCACAGTAAGGCCTATGGCACAGTAAGGCTTATGGCACAGTAGGCTCCACCGGCTGGAGAAACACCTGTTATCCTTATACTGAATCCCCCCAATATCGTATATCCCCCATTATAGTAGCGCTCATTATATTATAGCCCCCTGCCTCCAGTTACAATATGATTTCTGGCATGATAAATACAGTAACCGTGTCCTCCATCTGGAAACATGGCTGCCCTCCTAATCACTGGGTGCCCGGTGTGAATTATGGGACGTGGGTGTGCCCGCTTGGCTAATGTCTGTTATATTAACACAATGGAGTCTGGATGGAAATTATATCAAACTATTCAGGAGCAAGGGATGGAATATTGGGGTGTACATTGAGGTGGAAGCCACCTATGGGTGCTGTATGGGTGCAGTTGAACAACACCAAGAGGCTGCAGATTGGAAAGCATGATACGGATGCCGGAGTGGGAGCGCCTCAGCTCATGAAATGTGAATGAATGGTATTGACCCGGCGCTGGCTGATTGCTTTCTCCCGGGGAGCCCTGTCTGCGCCTCCAGATGATGTAATTAAACCTTTTCGATCATTTTGCCGTTAGAGAGACAGGGGATGAGCGGTGGCCCCGGCGGCGGCTCCTGGAGCCAAACATTCCCTTATTGCAGTCGTCTCCCCTCCCTCTGGGATCCTATGGGAGAGTCCCCCCTCCAGTGACAGCTCTGCCGGAAATGTCCACCCTCACCTTTAGCCGACACTCCCTGCCGGACCCAAGTCCTGACCCGCCTCAGCCCAAAGAACCAACGAGAAGGTCCCGAGCAGCCAGAAGGGCAGTGCCGTGAGCGCCACTTAAGCATCAGCCCCAAGGCCGACAGCTCAGCAGATTTGATTCACCCTTTCAATTATTCATGATCCCAAACCAAAATAGGAGGAAAGGGAAAGAAAACCTCCATTTGCTCATCGTCCCTGCGAGTAGAGGCAGCAGCGTCGGAGCCATGAATGGGGCAGGAGAGCCCTGCTACGTGGAGGTGGCCGAGGAGTATGACGGGCTGTGCCAGTATGCCCAGAAGATCACCGCCTGCTTCGGGGTTAACGGTGAGGTGTAACTGCCTGTTCCGACTTTTAGTGGGTGTGGGACTGGAGCGCAGTGTTACCTGTAGAGTCAGGGTGCCGGGGTGCTGGGTGGCACTGAGTGCCCTTCCCAACTGCATTTCCTAGCAGTGTTTATTGTCTCATTGCCTTACCTTCCCCTTACCCAGATCCGCTACCCTGATATATTGTTCTTTATACAACATTCAGACTACAATTCCCAGCAGCCCCTGGTGGCACAGCGGTGACAGGGTTACTGCCCCTCAGTACAGGGGCCTTGGATTTCATTGTGAGCCGGGAAGTTTGTGTACCCCGCCCCCCCAGGTTCTCTGCTGTTTCACAGTTGCATGTAAAGGGGAATTAGATTGTAAGCTCCATGGGCAGAGGTACTAATAACGCATGATTACAAGCTCTAAGATGATCTGACCTGTTTAGCAAATCTATATTTTAACCCTGGGCACTTTATATTCCCCGGCCCGTTCCGTAGCCACCATTATGCCCCTTATTACCCCTATATATAAAATATTTGAATAATAGCCGCAGTTAAAGGGGCTATATGTATAACAACTCCCAGCAACCCCTGCTAGCCCCTGTCTCCAGTTCGTAGTCCACCAACAGATGGCGGGGGGGGGGTTGTTATAATATAAACAACCTGGTTCTGCTCCAACATGGAAGATTGTAGATCAGTCACTGGAAGCCTGTGGTTAGCTAGATAAACTACAAATCCCAGCATCCCCTCTTCAGCTTTGGGGTAGTTGTGGTTTGATAGCCGGACACCCAGTGTTGCCCATCCCTGTTTTAAATGGCTAAGTTCTGCCGTGATTGGTGCAATATAATGGGACCCCATTCAGTTTATTTGATCCCTGATAGAGGTACAGCCCATCTGACTTACCTATGGGTGGCCCCACAGCACCCCAACCTTAAGTGGGTTATATAGACAGTGATCTTCTTAGATGGGTTGCAATTGGTCTTCTTTGTTTACTTCTTTCTGTGTTTTTAGTTACTTGCCTCCTGAGCCCTGGGAAGGAGAATGATTTTGGGCAGAAATGAGGAGTGAGATGGACGTCCAGTCTTCGCATTTCTTTAGCTGCCCCAAAATACACACATACACATATCCTCTGAACCCCAATACTGCGGGGGCAGTCACGGGACCCCTTGGGCTGAGCGCAGTCAGGAGTCAGTGGGACAGTAGACGTCAGAAAGTGACAGCGAGTGGATATTTATGTTGATATATAGGTGTGTGTGGGTCTGGAACTTGTGTTTGGGTTTGGGCCTTTGGGGTGGGGTTCGGGGCAGAGACTGCAGGAAGGTCGGCCTGTCATTGCAATGGCCGGTGGGGTGTCAGTTACACACTGTGCTGCAATGCAGATTGGGTTACAGGCATTGGGATAGGTACATATTTATGGGCCGCGCTCCTCCCATAGACGTGATATGGAAATAATGCAGGATTAAGCGGTGACGGCGCTGAGCCCAATATTCTGCCCAGTTGCCAGGTGGGACTGGCACTTAGGTGCTGGGAGTTGGGAACTTTCCTGTTTCCTTTATATGAAATGTGAATTGGAGTGAGAGTGAACTTCTCTCCTCTGTTCCTTTATTAGTGTTGCCCTCTGTGTGCCAATGGGTGTGTGCCCCCCGTGAGCTTACACTCTGAATGTTCCTATGTGAGTGATCTTCTATGAGTATGCCTGTGTGAGTGTGCCTGTGTGAGTGTGCCAGTGTGAGTGTGCCAGTGTGAGTGTGCCAGTGTGAGTGTGCCTGTGTGAGTGTGCCTGTGTGAGTGTGCCAGTGTGAGTGTGCCTGTGTGAGTGTGCCTGTGTGAGTGTGCCAGTGTGAGTGTGCCAGTGTGAGTGTGCCTGTGTGAGTGTGCCTGTGTGAGTGTGCCAGTGTGAGTGTGCCTGTGTGAGTGTGCCTGTGTGAGTGTGCCAGTGTGAGTGTGCCTGTGTGAGTGTGCCTGTGTGAGTGTGCCAGTGTGAGTGTGCCAGTGTGAGTGTGCCTGTGTGAGTGTGCCAGTGTGAGTGTGCCAGTGTGAGTGTGCCAGTGTGAGTGTGCCTGTGTGCCAGTGTGAGTGTGCCAGTGTGAGTGTGCCTGTGTGAGTGTGCCAGTGTGAGTGATCTTCTATGAGTGTGCCAGTGTGAGTGTACCAACGTTTGGGTGCCAGTGTGAGTGTACCAACGTTAGGGTGCCAGTGTGAGTGTGCCAACGTTAGGGTGCCAGTGTGAGTGTACCAACATTAGGGTGCCAGTGTGAGTGTGCCAGTGTTAGGGTGCCTGTGTGATTGTGCCAATGTTAGGGTGCCAGTGTGAGTGTACCAATGTTAGGGTACCAGTGTGAGTGTGCCAATGTTAGGGTGCCAGTGTGAGTGTGCCAATGTTAGGGTGCCAGTGTGAGTGTGCCTGTGTGAGTGTGTCAACGTTAGGGTGCCAGTGTGAGTGTGCCAATGTTAGGGTGCCTGAGTGTTCCAACGTTAGGGTGCCAGTGTGAGTGTGCCAATGTTAGGGTGCCTGAGTGTTCCAATGTTAGGGTGCCAGTGTGAGTGTGCCAATGTTAGGGTGCCAGTGTGAGTGTGCCAATGTTAGGGTGCCAGTGTGAGTGTGCCAATGTTAGGGTGCCTGTGTGAGTGTGCCAATGTTAGGGTGCCTGTGTGAGTGTGCCAACGTTAGGGTGCCTGTGTGAGTGTGCCAACGTTAGGGTGCCACTCCCAGGTTGCTAAGGTCATTTGGACCCTAGCAACCAGATAGCTGCTAAAACTCCAAACTGGAGAACTGCTGAACAAAAACTGAAATAATTAAAAAAACTACAAATAATAAAACCCAATTCAATTTGGGTCGGTTACATCAGAATTTTCGCTCTATCGGATCAGATTCATTCTCATTCCCGGCCTACGCGGGATTATTTGCCCAACTGCCCCTCCCCAGTGGGATATAATTTTAATAAGTTGCAAAGTAATCCATTTAGGCAGATTTCCCTTGCTCTTAATCTGATTGCGGGGGAGTGAGGGGCAATGGGGGGGGGGGATCTCCTGTCCCTCTCTGTGATTGCTTGTGGGTCTGGGGGATGTAGGTCATGTGACCTGGCCTGGCCCATAATCCCCTGCTGATAATCACAGCAAATATATCTCGTCTTAATCTCCTACAGTGAGCAGACAAGGTGCAGCCAAGGGACCGGGCCGGCTCCGGACTGGCACTTGTTCCGCCATAGAATTTAGCATTTCTTTGGCCCAAATAGGGGTTATTTTATCCTTCAATCAAATCTGGGATTATACGGTTTCCTATGGAGGTGCCACCTGTAACGTTGGCACTGGTGCCCAGAGAAGGCTGACGAGACGTGGCCGCCGGGGGGGCACAAAGGCCTCGGGTGGGTTCTCTCTGCAGGCTCCTGGGGTTCTGTTGCCTGAGATGCTGCCTTTCCCTAGACTGAACACTTTGGGGAGACTGTGCGGGTCGGGGCGCAGTAAGGAGGCTCAGCAGCCAAGCAGAACCAAACCCGGGAACTCAGTGAAGCGCATGTCTATTATAGAGGATGGGGAGATCGCCGAGGTGCTGTACCTTATCCCCAAGCAGACGGTGCTGCAGCACATGCCCTACCTCAACCCCGACGACTACTACCTGTGCGAGGAGCTAACGGACCTCCCCACCGGGCTGGGTAAGTCGGCACAGGGTCCCGCCGGGGTGGGGCAGGAACAATTTGGGATGAATTTGGTTTGGCCTTGGAAAGTACCTTCTGGGTCTGAGAAAGTTCTGTTTGCAGGGTAAATGGTGCAGGTGTGACTGTAGTGCACTCCAAATGCCCTTCTTGCCCCCCCGAGACTGCCCTCTGCCCCATAGGTGGAACTTATTCCTCTCATGTTCTGTGATGCCACGGTTTGCCCGCTGATGCCTTTGCTTTGGTTTCATGGTGATATCACTTCCGGTGTAATGGAGGCTATTGTGTTGGGAAATGGAAAAGGCTGCAGTGGGCCTGGGTTGTAGATTGTAAGCTCCTTTGGGCAGGGCCTTCTATACCTCTTGTATCAGTTGCTTTGTATGTAGTTCAGTGCAGCGGAATGTGTTGGGGCTCTATAAATACTAGGGCTGAACCCCAAATCCTTTGCAAAAGATTTGGCTGATCCCTAATAAATACATGTTAATAATAATAAATTGTTTATCAACCCCCCCCCCCCATACCGTGCTTATGGTTCTTACTGTGACCCTCTGGCATCTCTTCTCTCTTCCCTGCGGTACCGACCCAGTTCCCCATCCAACAAATGAAAGCGGGTCACATGCGGTACCATTTCAGCCGCTCACTGGGCCCCTGTAGAGCAGACTTCTGCAGCTTTCAGCTTATTGGACCACGTAAGGGGCCACACCAATGGGCTGACTAACAGTTGGCCGGATATAGTCCTGAGGGCAAGGGGCACCCTTGACGTGCCTCCATGGGGCGCTGTTATAATGCAAGCGCTGGGCTCCGGGGCTCAGTAGTTGGGTCACTGGGTGACTTGTTAGCCTCATTCACCCCTCTGTTTATGCTCATTTACCCCAGCCGAGGGCAATTGTCACATGTGGGGCAGTTCTCTGCAGCTTTGTAATTAATGTGGAACAAGCGACCATGTTGGCATTAATACCTTAATCCTCCTTATTTCAGATGCAATTAAATGAAATTGCCTCAGGCCCATAGAATTGCTGGATATTTTTCTGTCTCGGCTGGGCGGCCCTTCCCTGAATCCACTGCTGTTTCTGTGATTTTCATTTAGATTCATATAGTTTTTATAAATGCAGCCCATTCAGGGGAATTCATTGCATTTTTATCTTTTAGTTCTTATTCTTAATCCAATCTGTGATACGAATCACTGAAATCGAATCACTTTCTGGTTGCTACGGTAAGTGGCATCCTAGCAAAAGGAACCAAATAATGGAGATGACCAATGGTAAATTGCTTACACCTTGCTACAAAGTTCATTATAAGGTAAACTTCCCTGCATTGCGGAGCCGCCCAGCTCTATTAGCCGCACAGTATTAGTGATTTATTATAATCTGCATTACTGACCCCAGAGCTCATTCTCCTTTCTGGGCTCCAGTCCCACAAGCTATAAAGTGCTCATTGGTCAGGCAGTGTAACGGAGCTCCCAGCATCCTCCTCTTCCCATTGGCTGTGCATATAATGCCGGGAACTTGTTTAGCCACATAGTTTGTCTTATTTTCTTCAACTTCACGCTTCGCTTGTTTCTAATTGGCCGTCATGTCTCAATTGATCCTACAAGTCAGTCAATCAGCTGTCTTCTGCTACATTGTGTCAGGAGTCAGCACCAGCAGTGCAGGGAATATCTCTCTCCTTAACACGTTTGCTGAAGGAATTGGCACCCAGCATAATTAAGAATGAAGGTTGGGGCAGCCCTTGTGATTGGCTGGCAGTAGTGTGAGTTGCACGTGTGTGCATTGCACCAGCACAGACACGACACAAGTGTGGCCCCTAGGGAAGCTAACAATAGGCACAGCAGGCTGGGGGGCTCAGAAGCTGCCATTAAAGGGTTAGAATTCTTTCCCTCACTGTGTATCATGTGGTTCTGCTACACTTTCCTATCTAGTAATAATGCGCCGTGGGCCCCCGGGAGAAGCCGCCCAGTTTGAAATGTAGGCTGCTTCTTGGTTGCTAGGCTCACGGACCTTACCAACCAGGCATTGGAATTAGGAATGGCAGAATACAGGGTAAAAAAGAGTTGGTAATCCAGTTTTACAAGCAATCTGATTCTTGTTGCCAGGGTGATTGATCCTAGCAATGAGACAGCATTAGCCCTGGAGAATGGTAGAACTGAACGTGAACTTAGAGTCAGGCCCACAATTGGGTGGGGGAACAGGTGGGAGTGTCCCTGTCAGTGTCCCTTTTGGGTTTTCCCAATCAGTACCACCATCAGTAATCATGGCCAGGGTTTCCCTTATGGTGCCCTAGTTATAAGCCCAGTGGTCACGCCCCCCCCCCCGATCCATGGGGCCCTGCCAACAAGTAGAATGTGACCCGTATAAAAAAATTCCCATGATCGCCCTCTGATGAATTGGAATGTTTTTGCATAATGGGGCGTGGCTGGGACCAATTTGGGGTGTGACCTATATTGATGGGCATGTTTTTCAGCCAGAGCACCATTCTATTTAATAATCAGAGCCGACCTGTAGGGGGCCATCTACCAAGCCTCATAATGTGTTTGCTTTCTGTACTGGGTGGCAGTTCCATGTGACCACCACCTTTTCAGTAAATCATTATGTCTGGATATTATGGTTTTCTTTGACAGAGCCCTGTTGCCTGTTGCTTACTTGTCCTTTAGTCTTGATCCTGGCAGTGTGGGGGGGGGGGGGGGCACCAGTGTATTTAGTGAATGGGAACCTTTAATCTGCCAGAGACGAGTTAATGGGCAAACGACAGGGAAACAGGAGCAGCAGTTACTTTTGTTTTTTTCCTTTGAGTTTGTGGCTCTGCTGAACTAAATTCCCTCGTCAAAAATATCCCCCAGCTGTGATCCGGGGTATAAATATATAAGGGGACGGGTGGCGCAGATGGCATATTCTCGCTGTGTATGCAATTAGGCGTGTAGCGAAGGGAATTTGGTGCCAGCGTCTCCGCTCCCCTGCCAGACCCTTCCAACCATCTGCACGTCGTGTTGTTTGTAGCTCAGAAACCTTTCATGTTCCTGCCGACCCAAAGTACCGGAGCTGCTTGTTCTGAGCTCAGGTGGTTCTGTGGGCATGAGTGTGCCCAAGGTCTCAGCCTGGCACTGTGCCGCCGGCAAGGAGAAATATATATTTATCATGTTTTTGGCTCTGAGCTTGGTGCAAGAAGCAGGGCAAATCCATCAGCTTTGGGCATTAGAATACAAAGTGCCAACTTGCACCTGGGGTGCCCAGGCCGAGGGTGGGTGCTGGGAGTTGCCAGTAGGCCAGTAGTGGCACACATGGGGCTTTCCCTGCTGGCACAGATATATCAGATTGCCATACTTCTAAGTACTCCTGCCCTCTTGTACTTAGTTACCCTAGTACCCCCTGCACCCAACTAGACAGGCAATAGTACTAAACTGCACCTGTGCCAACCCAGTGGGCACAGGGAATACACTGGATTATGGAATTACCCTGGGCCGGTGCCACACAGAAAGCAATTTGACTCCCTGGCAGTTTACTCAATAAATTGGCACCCCACGTTTTTTAACCTTTACTTCTCCCAAAGGGTCTGTGTTTTTGCCTATGATTCCATTATAATTGCCCCCACGCGGGGAGTTGCGCCACTGCACCCAGTGTATCCAAGTAAACCAACCAGCATTGGGGAGGGTATCACTGCCATCAAGCAAGGCAGGACTGCCTCGAAGCTTCCAGGAAGGAAACAGCCACTTGTGCACCGGGAAGTACACTCCCCCCCCCCCCAGTCTCCTTTCCAGTCTTTCGCTACATTCCATGATGTCACAGATCTCAAGTGTCAGTAACTATTTGTGTTCCTGCAGCAGTGCCCCTTTAACCCCTTCCCTCCTGTAACTGCCCTGCGCCTCTCTCACACGCACTCATGTTCCCCTCGTGACTTTTCTGTTTGATTCAGTGTTGGAATCCTATTTGTTTTGTTTGCTTTTTCAGTTGTTTGTTCCTTGTTGCTCTAGGGCTGTGTTTGGGTCCCTTTTTAAAGGGCAAGTGTTCATTTTACTTCCCCTTTACACGTTCAGTATTACTTTTATTGTCTATTGCTTCCTTTATCTGCATGATTTATATACTGTTCCTCATCCTTCCCAAACTCCAGTTAAACAGTACCCTCCGGGGGTCATTTAATAACGCCGGGCAGATTTGTATATGGGCAGTCACTCGTGGCAACCAATCAGTGATTACCATTTTATAGCCAGCTGTAAAGTAAAACAATGAAAGCAAATCTCTGATTGGTTGCCGAGGGTCACTGCCCAGCTGAAAGTTTGGCCAGTGTTTATAAATAAGCCCCATAAGAAGGATAATACAGGTAGGGGACATGTTATCCAGAATGCTCGGGACCTGGGGTTTTCCGAATAAGGGGACTTTCCGTAATTTGGATCTCCATACTTTGAGTCTACTAAAAAAATAATTTAAACATGAAATAAACCCAATAGGGCTGTTCTGCCTCCAATAAGGATTAATTATAACTTAGTTGGGATCAAGTACAAGGTTCTATTTAATTATTACAGAGAAAAAGGAAATCATTTTTTAAAAATGTGAATTATTTGCTTATAATGGAGTCTATGGGAGATGGCCTTTCCGTAATTCGGAGCTTTCTGGATAATGGGTTTCCGGATAACAGATCCTATACCTGTACTGTATCTGTCTTACCCAATGATATTTATGTATAGAACTCTAGCTATGTATATATGGCTTATACTCTTACACATATACAGTAAGAGGAGCTTTAGCTCAGGGGTGGGCAAACTCTTTGGCTCAGGGGCCACATTGACTTACAGACGGGCCGGGCCAGCGTTACACCATTTCTGCTTGTCAGTCCCCAGACGCCAAGTCTCGTATGATGGTACTTGCGGAGTCGGCGGCCCGGATTAAAAAGACCAATGGGCCAGACGTGGCCCGCAGGTCGTAGTTTGTCCACCACTGCTTGAGCTGCTGTACTACTGTATGTAGGTTCTGACTGGGGTGTCCGGGGCCCACCAGTTCTGTCACCTTAGGGGCCCCTGCCTGGGCCTGAACATCAACCCCTCCCCTGCACATTGATTGGGGAATGGGGGAAACTTGCCTGGGTCAAACTAGCGTTGGGCAGGACTGGGTCAGCGGGACCGGCACTGACTATATGGGTCAGTATCTGTATGTTTGATGTGTACCCCCTTCTGTTGTACAGCTCTGTGGCACATGTTGGTGATAGTAGTCGCCAGGGGCATATTATAGGGTAAGGTTGTGGCTTTGACCCTGCAGAAGAGCTTGCAATCGGCGCTGGTGCTGCTGTTGGAGTTTGGCCTGTAGCTGTCACAGGAGGGAAAGGAATGCAGAAGGGAAGGTGGAGGGAGGCAGTCTGACAGCAGACACAGCCCATTGGAATCCTGCATGTGTTGCACACTCACACACTCGCACACTCGCTCACACACCAGCTGCTCGGCACACACGGAGCAGAGTCCGGCACAAACGGCACATCCTCTCTCATCTCCAGCAGGAATAGCCGCCCCCCCAGCAGAGCTCTAGTCCTTTTAGCCATTTAATTGTCATCCCAGCGGGGGCCCCTGGGCCGGCTCCGTGTCTCCTGGACCCAGTCGGTTAGAGGGAAGGCGAGAGCCCAGCTGTGCCAGCGCCGGGGAAGTTCCGCTTGTCATGGTGAAGGACGAAACAGGTAATTAGCAGGATGGATTCAGTCCCGGGCGCGTTGGCAACAATCAATTCTTTCCCCACTAATAGAAGCTTATTTATGTAGTCGCACACAGCAGTGCGGGGAGCAGGGGAATACTAAGGGCCCCCAGGGGGAACTGCAGGTTTAACCCTTCTGTGGCTGCATAGAAGGGAAGGCATCTCTGTCCTTTGCCCCTGGGATGTGGGGAGAGGCTTTATCTCTTTATCAGGGTGCAGTTCCCTTTAAGGCCATTCATTCCATCATTCTGTAAAAATAAACCCCATTGTACCTGTATGGCAGCTCCCACTTCTCCTGTGCCTGGATATGCAGATAGACCCCAAGGTAACGTTATTGGGAATGTAAAGTTGTGCTACTGGCTTATCTATTGATACATTTATATGTTATTTAGCATTTTTGGCATGTTTGGGGCACAATGGTGCGTGTTCTGCTTTCCCACTTGGGCTGGGATTTAATGAACTGGACTTTCGGATCTTTCAGATTACCTTGGAAGGGCGGGGTCTGCATGCCACTCCCCTTCGTATTTGGGACTTTATATATGCATGTTGTTTTTTGCTTTGTTTCATGCTCAACACAGGGCCCCTGTAACTATAATAAAATAACCCTTAATCCTTAATAATGAGAGTTTCTAGTACTGGGGTTCTAGGGGACCGGATAGGATAGGAGCTCTCTGGCACTGATGCCTCAGGAGGAACAGAATGTTTCTGTGCACTTAGACAACTCTTCCCCTTGGCAGTTTTAGTTTGGGGGTACCTACAGAAAATGGGCACGTTGGGTGCAGGTAGGGTGAGGTCACTTCCTGTTCTATGATGACATCACTAGGTTGCATTGGGGGTAAAGCTTTTGGGGATCACAGGGGCACAACTACACAGGAAGCAGCTGGGGGGGGGCAAAATTTATATATATAATTAATAAGCAATTTAAATATATATTGGTAAAACAGGGGAACCTCTGGGCATTTTGGGAGCCCTAAAATCACTTTGCTGTGGGGCCCAGTAACATCTAGTTACGCCACTGGTGGGTCACATTGGGCAGTGGGCGGCCCACTGGTTCTGATCTATTTCTCTAGCTTTCTGGGTATTTGGTACTTTTTAGACCGAGAGGATATTGCCCCCAGTCCGACCATCACAGGGGAACACTGGTTGTGGGCAAAATGTCCAGGGTCCAATTGCCCTTTGCCCAATCCCAGGCAAACGGGGGGGGGGCAGCTTCAGACGGGGTTTCCAGTCGGATATAGATTTACATTGGGGGTATTGAGCCTGCAGTTTGCACATTGCCGGGGCCCCCCACCCTCTGTCCCTGGCTGGAATGCTGTGAGTGCATAGGGAGGAGCGGGCACCATACATTAGGGAATGTGTCAGATTTTCCTGGAATTCCTGGCCGGCTGCTGCCGAGGTGGGATCTGACTGGAAACGGCTCGGTGTTGCCCCTCGGCAGGGAGCGCCTGCAGGCGTCTGTCTCATTAGGGAATTCTACATTCGCTATTTACATAGATACACGTGTAAACACAATATGGGCAGAGATGCCACCTACGGCTCAGCACGGCACAGAACCACACGGGATCTGCTGAGCCGCAGCGCCAGAGCTGGATCCCTCGGGCTCATCCCGGGCATAGGGGGATCCCAGCAGGATGGGTAACGGCTAGGTGCAGCCCCCCTATATACAGTGAAACAGAGGGGGTTACATAGTGCAGCACCTCACAAACAGGGACCTAGAGGCCTGGGAACCCTTGTGCCCACTTCTTTCCCCTTACCCACCCCAAATTTATTGCACCCATAAGTCCCTGTGCCCAGGTACATTTGCTTCCCCTGTACCCACTGTTCTTATGCCCTTGCCAACGTGGCTCATTGAGTTCTAGCTTATTTCCCACAGTCCCATGTGTTTAGGCCCTGCACCCACAGGCACATCCATGTGTGTTTGGCGCGCGGGGCGGCTTTATGTGCTGCCAGGAGCAGCTGTTCTGCCCGTGGGCCTGGATTCCCAGCAACAGTCGCCAGCGCTGGAACTGGGCCGCTTCACAAGGAGTGTGCTTTAATTGACTCCCTTCTTGCAGCCAAAAAGGCTGACGGTTCCCAGTAGGTAAGTGAGGCAGATTAAAGGGCAAGTAAGATATAAGTAGGCAGATCCTGTATAGAAGCTACAATGTAACATTCAGATGCAACTCAGAACTGAAACTTGTATTTCACATGAAAGCAAAGTAACCAGGAAACCCTAATTTCTACAGACGGGAAGCTGCCCCTGGCCTCCTGTTGCACGGGGACATTTACAACATAAGTGGATGTTAAGGTGGCCATACACGGCGAGTCGACCGATATCGCAGGAAGCTCCTGATATTGGCCGACTCGCCAATCGGACCAGTTTGAAAATTTTGATCGGGCGCCTGATCAAAATCTCCCTTCAGCGCTGAATCGGCAGAAGACCATCGGTCGCACGAAACATCGTCAGATCCGCCACACACCATTCAGGGCTGATTCGGCAGGTAAGGAGGTAGATACAATAGGATTTCTACCTCCTTCTGCCGATACAGCGCTGAAGGGAGATTTTGGTCAGGTGCCTTCTATGGCGCCCGATCAAAATTTTCAAACTGGTCCGATCGGCGAGTCGGCCGATATCAGCAGCTTCCTGCGACATCGGTCGACTCGCTGACATACCATACACGCACCGAATATCGTACAAAACGAGGTTTCATATTATATTATCGGTGCGTGTATGGCCACCTTAACTCAGAGTGAAGCAGATTCTTGCCTGCTGTGCAGAACAGGACTTTACTGAGGCCTCGGACACACATTTGTCTCATTTGCCCAAGTGTCAGATTGCACAAGCCCCAGTAGCAGGCAGTCAGCGTTTAGCTTTGGGCAGTCTGCTGTGAGTTAAGCCGGCTATACATGGGCCAGTGAATGCTGCCCCTCCAGGCTGAGCCGGCATTATTGGCCTGGGTATTGGGCCTGTCTGAGGGCTAGATATGTATCATACGCATGAATGGACTCACCTGTCGCTGCCGAGGCACTTACCTTGGGTACCCTGAGCCAATTATGAGATCCATCTATGACCTACAAAGTGGCGCTTGTAGAGGGCTTAGTAGTTTATTGTAAGGCAATCAGCATTTTACCTGTAACTACATTTCCCAGCATGCTCAGCCAGCCATTGAGGGGTTTCCTATTTACCTATACCTACACTGTGTGAGTGGCACCGTCTGGCCCTGCTCCCTTGCAGCCCTGGCGCGGGTTCAACCCTGGAACAACAGTTGGATTTGGGCTATGGGGCAGCGCAATGGGTGACTGACTTGTGAATGACTAAGGGCAAGAGATACAAATCTGGTGGATTATTGGCACTGTTTGAGTTATGGGTGTGCCCAGCCAGTGACACGGAAAGAACCTTTGGCCTCTATGAACAATCCAGAGAAAAGGGCAACTTTTGTTCCTGTTTCCCTTTATTGATGCCTTAATGATGGGCGATGTGTGGGCACAGCACTGCTTCCGATTCCCTTCCCCAAGTGTCGCCTCTCATTGGTTCCTCAAGTGTTGTCTTTCATTGGTTCCGCAAAGTGTCACTTCCCATTGCTTCATTGCCTTTGGGGTCACTGGGGACTGTATTTGACATTAATTTTATGGGATCTGTCTGTACAGGCTATGAGCAAACTTTGGGGGGCTGTTTCTGCTGAATTGTGCTTAGTACAGAGGAATCCCTATGCTGCCATAGTTTTATGGGATCTCTCTGTACAGGCTATGAGCAAACTTAGGCGGCTGTTCCTGCTGAATTGTGCTTAGGACAGGGGAATCCCTATGTGCCATAGTTTTATGGTATCTCTCTGTACAGGCTATGAATAAACTTAGGGGGCTGTTCCTGCTGAATTGTGTTTATTACAGGGGAATCCCTATGCTGCCATAGTTTTATGGTATCTCTCTGTACAGGCTATGAGCAAACTTAGGGGGCTGTTCCTGCTGAATTGTGCTTAGTACAGGGGAATCCATATGTGCCATAGTTTTATGGGATCTCTCTGTACAGGCTATGAGCAAACGTAGGGGGCTGTTCCTGCTGAATTGTGCTTAGTACAGGGGAATCCCTATGTGCCATAGTTTTATGATATCTCTCTGTACAGGCTATGGGCAAACTTAGGGGGGCTGTTCCTGCTGAATTGTGCTTAGTACAGGGGAATCCCTATGCTGCCATAGTTTTATGGTATCTCTCTGTACAGGCTATGGGCAAACTTAGAGGGCTGTTCCTGCTGAATTGTGCTTAGTACAATTGTTTGAATATATGCTGAAATAGTTTAAGTAAATTGGGGGTGTATAGTCATAATCATCTGACTTACTAAAAGTTTAACCCCTTACTTTATGCTGGCGCCATAGATTCTATGACACACAGCGCTAAAGGGATTAAGAGCTGTTGTATAATCAGTGTCTGCACTTGAGCAAGGGGAAGTCGCCCCAAACATCACATGTTTTATTGTATCCTGCCATGGAACTGCAATTAAGCAATTTAATCATAGGTGGATATTAATTAAGGCTTAGAGAGGCTGAACCTCCTCAAACCAGAACCATAGAATTTTCTATAAAACACAGGACATAATAATGGAGGGGCACGTTATTTATCCGGCCATAGCATTTACCCTGGGGTATACATGGAACTGGCCCTTAGATCCTGTAAAGAAATATCCATAGAAAATGTGTTTATTTGCCGTCCCCAAACTCTAAAATCACCCTCTGCCTGTGATTGGAACGGAGAGCTTACATTCATTGGGAAGTATAGGTATGGGATCCCTTATCCGGAAACCCCTTATCCAGAAAGCTCTGAATTACGAAAAGACCATCTCCCGTAGACTCCATTTTAAAAATAATAAATAATAAATTCAGAATTTTAAAACTGATTCCTTTTTCTCTGTAATAATAAAACAGCATCTTGTAATTGATCCCAACTAATATATAATTACCCCTTATTGGGGCAGAACAGCCCTATTGGGTTTATTTAATGGTTAAATGATTCCCTTTTCTCTGTAATAATAAAACAGTACCTGTACTTGATCCCAACTAATATATAATTACCCCTTATTGGGGCAGAACAGCCCTATTGGGTTTATTTAATGGTTAAATGATTCCCTTTTCTCTGTAATAATAAAACAGTACCTGTACTTGATCCCAACTAAGATATAATTACCCCTTATTGGGGCAGAACAGCCCTATTGGGTTTATTTAATGGTTAAATGATTCCCTTTTCTCTGTAATAATAAAACAGTACCTGTACTTGATCCCAACTAAGATATAATTACCCCTTATTGGGGCAGAACAGCCCTATTGGGTTTATTTAATGGTTAAATGATTCCCTTTTCTCTGTAATAATAAAACAGTACCTGTACTTGATCCCAACTAAGATATAATTACCCCTTATTGGGGCAGAACAGCCCTATTGGGTTTATTTAATGGTTAAATGATTCCCTTTTCTCTGTAATAATAAAACAGTACCTGTACTTGATCCCAACTAAGATAAAAATAATGCTTATCGGAGACTTAAGGTATGGAGATCCAAATTACGGAAAGACCCCTTATCCGGAATACCCTCGGTCCCGAGCATTCTGGATAATGGGTCCTATACCTGTATTACACCGGGGGTTCCTATGATTGCCTGGATGTTTATATGCAATGCTGCGGCACAGAGGGAGTTAAATAAATAGACTTTGTGCTGTAGGGTTTGAGCCCAGACAGACGCGCGCCAGACACCGGGCCCGTATTTCACACTGCGCAGTCACAAACCCAAACTGTTAGAATTATGAGCGCACTCGGTGTAGGCGGATGTCACTGCGTAACTGCAACTGACAGCTGCACCGTGGGATGGAGGGGGATAGAGACGGAATATTCCTTGCAGAGCAGTTCTGACTCGCGCACAAAGTAGCCCAGGGCTGTGTTTCAGGGGCGGCGATTTCGATCGTTTGGCCCCAGGGTGGGCATATCAAGAGCAATCTCACCAAACGAGTCTTCCAGTGTATGGGAACCTTAAAGAGATTAAGTCATGATGTTTATGGGGTACTTTTTATGTCTAAGTAACTCTGTTACACAGCAAATAATTCCCTCTTCCATTTAACCTTTTATTCTTCAACCAACAAATGTATTTGTAGCTGTAATATTGGTGTGTAGGCGCCATCTCAGTGCCTTGTGCCTGAGTCTGAGCTTTCAGCCAGCGCTACACATTAGAACTGCTTTCAGCTAACCTATTGTTTCTCCTACTCCCATGTAACTGGAGGAGTCCCAAGCCGGACTTGGATTTCTTACTATTGAGTGCTATTCTGATACCTACTGAGAGCTGCTATCTTGCTCCCTTCCCATTGTTCTGCTGATCGGCTGCTGGGGGTGAGGGGGGGGGATATCACTCCAACTTGCAGCGCAGCAGTAAAGTGTGCCTGAGTCTGAGCTTTCAGCCAGCGCTACACATTAGAACTGCTTTCAGCTAACCTATTGTTTCTCCTACTCCAATGTAACTGGAGGAGTCCCAAGCCGGACTTGGATTTCTTACTATTGAGTGCTATTCTGATACCTACTGGGAGCTGCTATCTTGCTCCCTTCCCATTGTTCTGCTGATCGGCTGCTGGGGGTGAGGGGGGGGATATCACTCCAACTTGCAGCGCAGCAGTAAAGTGTGCCTGAGTCTGAGCTTTCAGAAGGAGGCGGCGCTACACATTAGAACTGCTCTCAGCTAACCTATTGTTTCTCCTGCTCCCATGTAACTGGAGGAGTCCCAAGCTGGACTTGGATTTCTTACTATTGAGTGCTATTCTTATACCTACTGGGAGCTGCTATCTTGCTCCCTTCCCATTGTTCTGCTGATCGGCTGCTGGGGGTGATGGGGGGGGATAACACTCCAACTTGCAGCGCAGCAGTAAAGTGTGCCTGAGTCTGAACTTTCAGAAGGAGGCGGCGCTACACATTAGAACTGCTCTCAGCTAACCTATTGTTTCTCCTACTCCCATGTAACTGGAGGAGTCCCAAGCCGGACTTGGATTTCTTACTATTGAGTGCTATTCTGATACCTACTGGGAGCTGCTATCTTGCTCCCTTCCCATTGTTCTGCTGATCGGCTGCTGGGGGTGAGGGGGGGGATATCACTCCAACTTGAGTGAGAACAAACATGTTTTCCCATTAAAGTATTGCTTTAAGGTCTTTGCAAAGATCTGCACCTCTAGTGCAAAGTGCAGGGAAGGGTACAAAAGGGCACCCATTTTTTGCACCAAGCCCTGCCCTTTGTACTCTCATAAATGTCATATGTTTATATTTATGGGCCATCGTTATTCCCAACAATTGTATTTATTTCCATATAGAATGGAATAATGTGATGGTTGTGTCTGGGGAAGTGGGGACAGTCGAGTTGGGCGCTTTCCTTTGAAACAGGGGCTTAGTGTGGGGTGGGGGGCACCGGCCATTGTTCCAGGCCGGGCAGCTCAGCATTAGCAAGATCAGCGTCTGTGCCTGGCTGGTCCGTATCGGCCTATTCATCCCTCTCATGTAAAGATGGCCAGGAAGCTGCCGGGGGTCTCCCCCCCTCCACCCATGCCCCTGTTTTAGCCTCACAACATGTGTGCGAGTTATGCCGGGGGCTATGTGAGAAATGCTAAGGATTCCCAGGGCCCTCACTTTCCACATTATTCAGCTCAGTGTTTGGGGCAACAACTGACTGAGGGTGAGGGATCACATAGCATAGGAATGTCCAGCCTCGCTAAGCATGCTGGGAAGGCAGGGGCAACTGAGTCAGAGCGGCCGCTTCTGTCAGGGTAGAAATAAGTTTCATTGTTTCCCATGGGGGATGCAGCATCTCCATAGGAAACAATGAATGGGATTTACAGTAGGTAAATAGGGGTAGTTTATGCTGAGGAGCAGGGTTGGCCCATTAAAGGGGCGCTTCACCTTTTAGTATGTTATAAAAGCCCATTCTAAGCAACTTTTTTTATTTGGTCTTCATTATTTAATTTTTATAGTTTTTGAATGATTTGTCTTTGGGGGCACACACAGAATGACATGGGCTACCGGCTGACTTTTTGTGTTTTTTTGCCCATTGATCACATTGAGGGGCATCGACACTCACAGCCAATAATGCAAGTCGGCCCCATTGAGTGAAAATGACCTCATACTCAGTAACTAGGATTATTAAAAGAAAAAGGTGAAATTAAGTGATTATGGTTTCCAGTTTAAGTACAAATAATGAGCCATTACTGTGCCATAATTGGGATGTACAAGTCCAGAAGCGTCTCTCATGTGTGCTCTCAGCCATACAAGTAATGGGATTTGCACTGAAGGAATTACAAATTCCTTTTCTCTCCCATTAATATCAGTGGTTTAAATATTTGTACTTATTTAGTATTCTGTTAGTAAGTCCAGTTTTCATTTAAATTAACACTGCTTATAATGGGTATTATTTCTTATACCCAAAATCTGTTATACAGAATCTCAGCCATAAAGCAGGGCAGGACTGCTGCTTACAATGGGGGGATCAGATAGGATCTGTGCCACTGTGACAGAATGCTCTGTTATACAGATAGCTAGAATCTCAGCCATAAAGAAGGACAGGACTTCTGCTTACAATGGGGGGATCAGATAGGATCTGTGCCACTGTGACAGAATGCTCTGTTATACAGATAGCTAGAATCTCAGCCATAAAGCAGGGCAGGACTGCTGCTTACAATGGGGGGATCAGATAGGATCTGTGCCACTGTGACAGAATGCTCTGTTATACAGATAGCTAGAATCTCAGCCATAAAGAAGGACAGGACTTCTGCTTACAATGGGGGGATCAGATAGGATCTGTGCCACTGTGACAGAATGCTCTGTTATACAGATAGCTAGAATCTCAGCCATAAAGCAGGGCAGGACTGCTGCTTACAATGGGGGGGATCAGATAGGGTCTGTGCCACTGTGACAGAATGCTCTGTTATACAGATAGCTAGAATCTCAGCCATAAAGCAGGGCAGGACTGCTGCTTACAATGGGGGGATCAGATAGGATCTGTGCCACTGTGACAGAATGCTCTGTTATACAGATAGCTAGAATCTCAGCCATAAAGCAGGGCAGCACTGCTGCTTACAATGGGGGGAATCAGATCTGTGCCAATGACTGATGCTTATATAACAGAAAGTAATTAAAGTTACCGAGTTCATACCCATTTTTTTGAGATTTCAATTGAGTTCATGTATTATTGGGGAAGATTATTGTTAAACTACAGTTTCAAGAATCCCCTTGTTCCAGAAGGTACCTGCGTGTGTAGCGTATAAAGGAGAGGAGTAATGGCCGTATGTTCCATGCTGACAGATGGGATTCCCAATGTATCAGTTTCTCCTCTCCTGCCCAATTAGTACAGGGCCTGACAGATTCGGCATCTTCTGTTCCCACCGCTACAACAAGCTGTTATTGTGCTGAAGCAAAAGGCCCAATTGTGCTGATCGGTGCTTTTCCCATTTTGCTTCGCTCGGAGCTCTATTTATAGCTTTCTATATTTATAGATTTCCCAGGGTCACGTGTAAGATGGCACCCCCCAAGGTACCCAAAATGCCTCATCCAATCAGTCTACTAAGCCCATTCTGTACTTCCATCTAAGCCTTGTGCTGATCATGGGCTAAATGCGTGCAGATTGCATACTTTTATTTGTATAGCGCTACTGTGTATGTAAAATACAATAATAGTACAGGTATGGGATCCCTTATCCAGAAAGCTTTGAATTAGGCCATCTCCCATGGACTCCTTTTTAATCAAATAATTAAAAATTGATTTCCCTTTTCTCTGTAATAATAAAACAGTACCTGTACTTGATCCCAACTAAGATATAATTACCCCTTATTGGGGCAGAACAGCCCTATTGGGTTTATTTAATGGTTAAATGATTCCCTTTTCTCTGTAATAATAAAACAGTACCTGTACTTGATCCCAACTAAGATATAATTACCCCTTATTGGGGGCAGAACCGTCCTATTGGGTTTATTTCATGGTTAAATGATTCCCTTTTCTCTGTAATAATAAAACAGTACCTGTACTTGATCCCAACTAAGATATAATTACCCCTTATTGGGGCAGAACAGCCCTATTGGGTTTATTTAATGGTTAAATGATTCCCTTTTCTCTGTAATAATAAAACAGTACCTGTACTTGATCCCAACTAAGAGATAATTACCCCTTATTGGGGGCAGAACAGCCCTATTGGGTTTATTTCATGGTTAAATGATTCCCTTTTCTCTGTAATAATAAAACAGTACCTGTACTTGATCCCAACTTAGATATAATTAATCCTTATTGGAGGCAAAACAAGCCTATTGAGTTTATTCAATATTTAAATGAATTTTAATAGACTTAAGTTATGGAGATCCAAATTACGGAAAGATCCCTTATCCGGAAAACCCCAGGTCCCGAGCTTCTGGGTAACAGGTCCCATACCTGTACTTCAAGCACTTTGTGATTGGACGGGGGTGAGACAGTCGTGCTGCATCCATCCCCCTGCGCTGTGAGCCCAACATTATCTGTGGGACTGTTACCATGTTCCGGTGCCATAGTGACAGCACCATCATTATATCTCATACCTGCCCACAGGTAAAATTCTGTGCGTTTCTATTTCCCATAGTGATCTTCCTGATATGTGGGGGAGCGGCGCGCTGAGCTAGAATGCTTGACTCTGGTTAATCTTTACTTACATTTAATTGTGTTTCACTTAAAATTCCCTGCAATAATGGCAACAGCTTATAGCTGTATTGTGTAAACACTGTATACAGGGGAGGAATGTCCTGGGCTATGTCCTAATAGTGAACTGTTAGTGAGTGTGGCATCCCCTACCCATATGTATAAATACAAATATACAGAGAAGGAATGTTCTGGGCACACAATAAGCTGTACCCCCATACTGTACTGTCTAAGGGAAACACTATGGCACCCCCTACCCATATGTATAAATACAAATATACAGAGAAGGAATGTTCTGGGCACACAATAAGCTGTACCCCCATACTGTACTGTCTAAGGGAAACACTATGGCACCCCCTACCCATATGTATAAATACAAATATACAGAGAGGGAATGTTCTGGGCACACAATAAGCTGTACCCCCATACTGTACTGTCTAAGGGAAACACTATGGCACCCCCTACCCATATGTATAAATACAAATATACAGAGAAGGAATGTTCTGGGCACACAATAAGCTGTACCCCCATACTGTACTGTCTAAGGGAAACACTATGGCACCCCCTACCCATATGTATAAATACAAATATACAGAGAGGGAATGTTCTGGGCACACAATAAGCTGTACCCCCATACTGTACTGTCTAAGGGAAACACTATGGCACCCCCTACCCATATGTATAAATACAAATATACAGAGAGGGAATGTTCTGGGCACACAATAAGCTGTACCCCCATACTGTACTGTCTAAGGGAAACACTATGTCACCCCCTACCCATATGTATAAATACAAATATACAGAGAAGGAATGTTCTGGGCACACAATAAGCTGTACCCCCATACTGTACTGTCTAAGGGAAACACTATGGCACCTCCTACCCATATGTATAAATACAAATATACAGAGAAGGAATGTTCTGGGCACACAATAAGCTGTACCCCCATACTGTACTGTCTAAGGGAAACACTATGGCACCCCCTACCCATATGTATAAATACAAATATACAGAGAAGGAATGTTCTGGGCACACAATAAGCTGTACCCCCATACTGTACTGTCTAAGGGAAACACTATGGCACCCCCTACTCATATGTATAAATACAAATATACAGAGAAGGAATGTTCTGGGCACACAATAAGCTGTACCCCCATACTGTACTGTCTAAGGGAAACACTATGGCACCCCCTACTCATATGTATAAATACAAATATACAGAGAAGGAATGTTCTGGGCACTCAAAGAGCTGTGCTCAGTGTTTCCTAAGGGCTCTGGCACACGGGGAGATTAGTCGCCTGCGACAAATCTCCCTGTTCGCGGGCAATTAATCTCCCTGAATTGCCATCCCACCGGCGACTCCCCGAGTTGCTATCAGTTGCCATCCCACCGGCGAAAATGTAAGTCGCCGGTGGAATGGCACACAATGCGCAGGCAATTTCGGTAAATCGGCGAAGTTGCCTCTCGAGGCATTTTCGCCGAAATCGCCGCCGCGTGTGCCATCGCACCCCCGACTTACATTTTCACCGGTGGGATGGCAACTGATAGCAACTCGGGGAGATTAGTCGGCCGTGAACAGGGAGATTTGTCGCAGGCGACTAATCTCCCCGTGTGACAGAGCCCTTAGAAGTAGTGGAGCCCAGGGCAATACAGACTTTGCTTGAGGGGCTGCTATATATAGAAAACGTAAGTCTTTTTAGCCTGTAATACACAATAGATGGACATAAAAGTAAATTTACAGTCACTAAATTGCTGATTAGATATCGGCTTGCTGGTACTGAGAGACACGGGCTCCCTGGGTGGTTGCACATTCCTAGATAAGGGTCTATATTAGTGCGTGCTGTCATTGTGTGTGTATCTGTGTGTATGTGTATATCTGTATGTGTGTATCTGTGTGTGTGTATGTATATATGTGTGTGTTTGTGTATATCTGTGTGTGTGTATATATCTGTGTGTACGTGTATATCTGTATGTGTGTATCTGTGTGTGTGGATGTATATATGTGTGTGTTTGTGTATATCTGTGTGTGTATATATCTGTGTGTACGTGTATATCTATGTTTGTATCTGTGTGTGTGTATGTATATATGTGTGTGTTTGTGTATATCTGTGTGTGTGTATATATATCTGTGTGTATCTGTGTGTGTTTGTGTGTATCTGTATTTATGTGTGTGTGTATATCTGTGTGTACGTGTATATCTGTATGTGTGTATCTGTGTGTGTGTATGTATATATGTGTGTGTTTATGTATATCTGTGTGTGTGTATATATATCTGTGTGTGTTTGTGTGTATCTGTATTTATGTGTGTGTGTATATCTGAGTGTGTTTTTGTGTATCTGTATTTATGTGTGTGTGTATATCTGTGTGTGTTTTTGTGTATCTGTATTTATGTGTGTGTGTATATCTGTGTGTGTTTGTGTGTATCTGTATTTATGTGTGTGTGTATATCTGTGTGTGTTTGTGTGTATCTGTATTTATGTGTGTGTGTATATCTGTGTGTACGTGTATATCTGTATGTGTGTATCTGTGTGTGTGTATGTATATATGTGTGTGTTTGTGTATATCTGTGTGTGTGTATATATATCTGTGTGTGTTTGTGTGTATCTGTATTTATGTGTGTGTGTATATCTGTGTGTGTTTGTGTGTATCTGTATTTATGTGTGTGTGTATATCTGTGTATGCTGGGGGGGGCGGGATTTGATGTCATTCAGGGAGAATTAAGGTTTCTAATGTGGATGTGGATGAATTATTGCTTTGGTTTCTCTCTCCTTTATTTCTGTAAAATATTATTTCCTATTAAATAGTGAGGCTTAGTGTAAATCCAGTGTAAATAAAAGGACATTTCCCGTCCTATCTGCCCCACACCAAATCCAGTCTCTGCCCATCACCTTTTCAGGTACACAAAGTGGCACTTCCCTGTTATAGCTGGGTCTGTGGGGGAGGGGCATGCAGTCGGCCATCTTGAATCCCTCCAGTTTGGATTCTTATGTGCTGCCATGTTGCACTGGATGGTCGGCCCTCCAGGTACAGCTGAGGGGAGGCTTAGTGACTGCTTGCATCCCATGCTGTTACATTGGGAACTTTGTAACTCACCAACAGGCAATAACCTGCAGCTCTTTGTGAGAATGGGCCGGAGGGCTGCAGGTTGGCCATTACATTATTATCCTTCTCTTCAGACTCGGGCCCAGCCTTCCTGATACTCCAGGGCCACCCTGATATCTCGCTGCCTCCCTTACCTGCTACGGGTAACAAATTGTTTTCTTTTATTTCTGTTATGTGAGGCAACAAAGTGATTTCCAGAGAGAGAGAGACTGCTTCCGGCACAATGTGACTAACCCCGAGATGGTTTCATTATATGGAGTTGTGTGAATCTGTCTCATCCTCTCCCAGCCGGCCCCAGTCCTGGTGCTTATGGAGCGGTACCGCCCAAATGCCAAGTTAAACGACTTATACATTGTAGTTTTATAGGGAAATCTGCAACTGAACGATAAATGTTCCCATTGGGGTGAATGAGGCACGTGGTGCTCGGGTTCTGCAATAAAGAACATAGAGGGTTTGGTAATGTCAGTCAGGCCCGGACTGGGATATAACATTGGTCCCGGCATTCCCAGTACCACGAGGCTGATGGTGGCGGATTTCTGGGCCAGACTGTGATTTTAAAGGAAGGGCACCAAGGGCTAATCCAGAACTGCCGAGACTGTGGGCGGCAGAGACCATAACGGCTGTTGGAATGAAACCCAATCACCCAAGGGGACAGCCCGTTCCCTTCCCGACAGCTCACTGCATCTCAGGTCCAGGCAGAGGTGAAAGGAATGGCTATTTATTAATAACCCAGGTTTGGCCGAAACAGCAAAACTTTTGTCTTAGAGGAGTAATGACTGACCCAACCGTTGGGTTCTGTGCCCATATAAAGGCACAAGGCTGCAGGCTGAGTTATACAGGGAACTCTGAGTATCACTCATGTATTATAAGGGATAATGTACCCCCTACTGTAAATGATAAGGATATTAGCAGTCACTGAGGGGTTCTGTGCCCCCCATATAAAGGCACAAGGCTGCAGGCTGAGTTATACAGGGAACTCTGAGTATCACTCATGTATTATAAGGGATAATGTACCCCCTACTGTAAATGATAAGGATATTAGCAGTCACTGAGGGGTTCTGTGCCCATATAAAGGCACAAGGCTGCAGGCTGAGTTATACAGGGAACTCTGAGTATCACTCATGTATTATAAGGGATAATGTACCCCCTACTGTAAATGATAAGGATATTAGCAGTCACTGAGGGGTTCTGTGCCCCCCATATAAAGGCACAAGGCTGCAGGCTGAGTTATACAGGGAACTCTGAGTATCACTCATGTATTATAAGGGATACTGTACCCCCTACTGTAAATGATAAGGATATTAGCAGTCACTGAGGGGTTCTGTGCCCCCATATAAAGGCACAAGGCTGCAGGCTGAGTTATACAGGGAACTCTGAGTATCACTCATGTATTATAAGGGATAATGTACCCCCTACTGTAAATGATAAGGATATTAGCAGTCACTGAGGGGTTCTGTGCCCATATAAAGGCACAAGGCTGCAGGCTGAGTTATACAGGGAACTCTGAGTATCACTCATGTATTATAAGGGATAATGTACCCCCTACTGTAAATGATAAGGATATTAGCAGTCACTGAGGGGTTCTGTGCCCCCCATATAAAGGCACAAGGCTGCAGGCTGAGTTATACAGGGAACTCTGAGTATCACTCATGTATTATAAGGGATAATGTACCCCCTACTGTAAATGATAAGGATATTAGCAGTCACTGAGGGGGTCTGTGCCCCCCATATAAAGGCAGGGTCGGACTGGGGGGTGCAGGGCCCACCGGGGCTCCCGCCCCAGGGGCCCTGCAGGTGCCCCAGCCGCTTCCCCTAACCCCCCCAAGGGCCCCCCTAACCCCCCCGAAGGGCCCCCGCCTGACGTCCTCCCCGAGTGCGTATAAATTGAACGCGTCGGGGAGGAACAGTCAGTAGCGGGGAGCGGCGGCAAAGGTCGGACTGGGCCGCTGGGGCCCACTAGGTCCGGGGCCCACCGGGATTTTTCCCGGTGTCCCGGCGGCCCAGTCCGACCCTGTATAAAGGCACAAGGCTGCAGGCTGAGTTATACAGGGAACTCTGAGTATCACTCATGTATTATAAGGGATAATGTACCCCCTACTGTAAATGATAAGGATATTAGCAGTCACTGAGGGGGTCTGTGCCCCCCATATAAAGGCACAAGGCTGCAGGCTGAGTTATACAGGGAACTCTGAGTATCACTCATGTATTATAAGGGATAATGTACCCCCTACTGTAAATGATAAGGATATTAGTATCACTCATATATTATAAGGGATAATGTATTCTGTTTGCTTCATGGAAGAATTACATGTCCTGTTCTTTCTCCCTCCCAGTGGCCCACACTCAGGATCCCAGCCAGGCTACAGAGAAGCCCGTTATCCGGTGCCACAAGTGCGGAGAGCCATGCAAAGGAGAAGTCCTCAGGGTTCAGTCCAAACACTTCCACATAAAATGCTTCATTTGCAAAGGTGAGACAAGACCTAGATATTGAATATGTTACTTTTTGTTAAATCAGGGGAAAAGACAACTGACTGTTTATGTACAAATCCCGCATTTTATATATAATAATCTGTAATGTATCTTTTCTGTAATTGCCCAGATTGTAGCTCTCTCAGCTATTAAAGAAACACAGTGCACTTACCTTGTCCCTGGGGGGCTGAAAGATGGTAGTAGCGCACCAGGCTCTGCAGGCAATTTACATTTAATAAAAAATAAGTAAAAAAAGAACTGTATAAAAAAAGTTGCTTTTAAAGGGCCACTATACCCTCAGCTATGTCTGTGCTTAGTACAGGGGAATCCCTATGTGCCATAGTTTTATGGTATCTCTCTGTACAGGCTATGGGCAAACTTAGGGGGCTGTTCCTGCTGAATTGTGCTTAGTACAGGGGAATCCCTATGCTGCCATAGTGTTATGGTATCTCTTTGTACAGGTTATGAGCAAACTTAGGGGGCTGTTCCTGCTGAATTGTGCTTAGTACAGGGGAATCCCTATGTGCCATAGTTTTATGGTATCTCTCTGTACAGGCTATGGGCAAACTTAGGGGGCTGTTCCTGCTGAATTGTGCTTAGTACAGGGGAATCCCTATGCTGCCATAGTGTTATGGTATCTCTTTGTACAGGTTATGAGCAAACTTAGGGGGCTGTTCCTGCTGAATTGTGCTTAGTACAGGGGAATCCCTATGTGCCATAGTTTTATGGTATCTCTCTGTACAGGCTATGAGCAAACTTAGGGGGCTGTTCCTGCTGAATTGTGCTTAGTACAGGGGAATCCCTATGCTGCCATAGTGTTATGGTATCTCTCTGTACAGGTTATGAGCAAACTTAGGGGGCTGTTCCTGCTGAATGTGCTTAGTACAGGGGAATCCCTATGCTGCCATAGTGTTATGGTATTTCTCTGTACAGGCTATGAGCAAACTTAGGGGGCTGTTCCTGCTGAATTGTGCTTAGTACAGGGGAATCCCTATGTGCCATAGTGTTATGGTATCTCTCTGTACAGGTTATGAGCAAACTTAGGGGGCTGTTCCTGCTGAATTGTGCTTAGTATAGGGGAATCCCTCTGTGCCATAGTTTTATGGTATCTCTCTGTACAGGCTATGGGCAAACTTAGGGGGCTGTTCCTGCTGAATTGTGCTTAGTACAGGGGAATCCCTATGTGCCATAGTTTTATGGTATCTCTCTGTACAGGCTATGAGCAAACTTAGGGGGCTGTTCCTGCTGAATTGTGCTTAGTACAGGGGAATCCCTATGTGCCATAGTTTATGCTGGGGGCAGTTGTCACTACTATGGAGCCCTGTGTTTATTGCCCCATCCGGCTGGCAGGCTCTTTAGAATATCATGTATTGCATTATTTGGGTATTACACTCACACAATTGGAGGGCTCTGGGGATTCTGTTTATCGGAGGGGACTGTTCCAAGCTGCATATTTCCCCCAAGTGCTTCTCCCTCTGATACTAATTATATTCCACTCTGAAGGGGCTTTATCTTCTTCCAAGTGGGCCTCATTGTGCCGCTCGGGATAGCAGAGTCGGGCCGCCCCGCAGTCACAAGAACAAGCCGTTAGTGTGGGAGTCCTGTGACAGCAGCTAACTCAGATAACGTGACATTGCAGCAATTTCCTGGTTGCTGGGAGTCACTGGGCTGATAGCAGCGTGCTGGTTGCTGGTTCCGTTTACCCTTCGCTTTGCTCTTCTGAGGTTCCGTTTACCCTTCGCTCAGCTCTTCTGAGGTTCCGTTTACCCTTCGCTCAGCTCTTCTGAGGTTCCGTTTACCCTTCGCTCAGCTCTTCTGAGGTTCCGTTTACCCTTCGCTCAGCTCTTCTGAGGTTCCGTTTACCCTTCCCTCGGCTCTTCTGAGGTTCCGTTTACCCTTCTTTCGGCTCTTCTGAGGTTCCGTTTACCCTTCCCTCGGCTCTTCTGAGGTTCCGTTTATCCTTCGCTCGGCTCTTCTGAGGTTCCGTTTACCCTTCGCTCGACTCTTCTGAGGTTCCGTTTACCCTTCTCTCAGCTCTTCTGAGGTTCCGTTTACCCTTCACTTGGCTCTTCTGAGGTTCCGTTTACCCTTCACTCGGCTCTTCTGGGTTCCGTTTATCCTTCGCTCGGCTCTTCTGAGGTTCCGTTTACCCTTCACTTGGCTCTTCTGAGGTTCCGTTTACCCTTCACTCGGCTCTTCTGGGGTTCCGTTTATCCTTCGCTCGGCTCTTCTGAGGTTCCGTTTACCCTTCGCTCGACTCTTCTGAGGTTCCGTTTACCCTTCTCTCAGCTCTTCTGAGGTTCCGTTTACCCTTCACTTGGCTCTTCTGAGGTTCCGTTTACCCTTCACTCGGCTCTTCTGGGGTTCCGTTTATCCTTCGCTCGGCTCTTCTGAGGTTCCGTTTACCCTTCACTTGGCTCTTCTGAGGTTCCGTTTAACCTTTGCTCGGCTCTTCTAAGGGAAGAGTGAATTCTTGGATTCCAGTGAGCACCAAGTTTGCGGGTTGTGTGGCGAGGTCAGTAGGACGGGTTCTGGGGGCGGCAGCGTGGGGTTGTTTATGACTACAAACAGGGTTCCGTGTGGGTAGGGAGCTTGAACAGTCTGTTGGACTAACAAACCTGATTGGGGCGCCAGTGGCATAACTACTGGTGTGCTTGGCACCCAGGCCTGCCACCCATGGGCTTGCTGGAGATTCTGCAGCACAATATAAGCAGCTATTTAGGTAAGAAATATGCCGGATACCAGACTGGGTGAGGGTGGACGGGTCTGTAGCTACTTTGGGGTGTAGGCTAACACATTGGGGTGTGTATGTTGTGATTGGCCAACCTTGCTGTATAAACCAGTGAGCGGATGTTTCCTAACTACAACAAGAAGTTCAGCTGCAAAGCCACAAGCAAGCCTCACTGGCACCCTAATCTGGGTCCCTCTCTCCATTGGTCTGTGTGCATCGTGGCACAAGTGTGCCCAACGCAAGTGAAGCCTTATGGCAGACTACAGTTTAACCACAGACGTGGATGACTAAATTGCACCAAGTATAGATGTACAAGCTGATCATACAGTGGCTGTAACTAAACGAAGAGCAGACCCTGGGGCTGCTAGGGGGACCCAGTAGTATAGAGGGCCCAGTGATAAGCAATGTAGTGTCAGTGAAATATCTCTGTCTGTTGTATAAGCTGCCCTAAATTGATTTTCTGGGGTCCCACTACCTCTGGTAGCCAATGGACTTTCCTTCATTCTGCCACTGGAGCTGAGGAATGAATGGGACAGAGTGGGACGGGTACCAACCTACTGGGCAACCTGGGCAGAACAAGACTGAGGGGGCAGGATGACACTCAGTACAGGTATAGGACTCATTATCCAGAATGCTCGGGACCAAAGGAATTCTGGATAAGGGTTTTTTTCCGTAATTTGGATCTCCATACCTTAAGTCTACTAAAAAATCAATAAATCATTAATTACACCCAATAGGCTTATTCTGCCCCCAATAAGGGGTAATTATATCTTAGTTGGGATCAAGTACAGGTACTGTTTTATTATTACAGAGAAAAGGGAATCATTTAACCATGAAATAAACCCAATAGGGCTGTTCTGCCCCAATAAGGGGTAATTATATCTTAGTTGGGATCAAGTACAGGTACTGTTTTATTATTACAGAGAAAAGGGAATCATTTAACCATTAAATAAACCGAATAGGGCTGTTCTGCCCCAATAAGGGGTAATTATATCTTAGTTGGGATCAAGTACAGGTACTGTTTTATTATTACAGAGAAAAGGGAATCATTTAACCATTAAATAAACCCAATAGGGCTGTTCTGCCCCCAATAAGGGGTAATTCTATCTTAGCTGGAATCAATTACAAGGTACTGTTTTATTATTGCAGAGAAAAAGGAAATCAGTTTTAAAATTCTGAATTATTTGATTAAACTGGAGTCTATGGGAGGCAGGCTTTCCATAATTTGGAGCTTTCTGGATAACGGATTTCCTGATAAGGGATTCCATACCTGTAGTAGGAATCCCCAGTGTGTGCCATCAAGCTCTCCATGAGCCAAAGCTGTTTTTAGGGTTCCAGTAGAAGTTATGGTTGTAACTGGCAGTGTTGGAGGGATCTGGCTGGGGGGCATGGGTTTGCAGTGGGCAATTAGCTCTGATAGGTTTGCCTTGGCATGGTGGCACATCCCATAGTTATGGCATTGCTGGTTTATATACTGATCTCTCTGCCCCCTCCCCTATATAGGATCACAATACATGGGTGATGGGTGAGGTTTATTGATGACGTCTGATTGAGTTTAGTTTTGGTTCCGAAGAGACGGCTGTAATGTTCCTAAATGTCAAAAGAGACGGACCCTGTCAGTGTAATGGTACAACCCAGGGCCCCAGAATGATTTTTACATTGTGCAGATCAACTGGGGTTTAACCTGACTGACGGGTGTCATCTCCAATCCACTCCCATTGGTCTCTGTACCTTATAATGGCTTTGCTTGGAATCTGTGGGATTCAGTTCAAAATCTCTGCGGCTTATTCTGTCATTTACTGCACAAACAAGGTCTGACTGCCGCACCAAGAGCTGAATATTTAGAGATGGGAGTGTCCCTCCGTCACGCAGGGTATATATCTGTATCCATGGGGGTGTGACTCCCCAATATCCATTCATTCCTCATTCTCACTGGGTTTATAGTTATGTGTAACTGTCACTGTGTCTGTCCCTTTCCCTTCCCTGCACTGCTGGTTCTGACTCCTGATACAACATCAGCCTAACAAGGTTAATTTACTTGCATTGACTGACAGTTTTGGTTTAATGAATAATATCAGCTGTCAGTTAGTTCACGGAATATGCCCGGCTCGGTTAATTGGTTTATTAGCAATGAAAGGGGTTAGAGTGTGGGCATGATGAGTCCATAAGTGCATTGCATATTAGCAGTAGTGATCAGTATTATCGGCACTAGCTATCGGTAAATATATTTACCGAGCGAGCGTGGATATTAGTGATCAGTTAACTAACACTTTGTGACACTGCAGTATTGATTAATTAGTCCATCAGTGAATCAATGCATTGAGTGTGTGTAGTAGTTATTGATTATTTGGACAATATAGCCCCCGCACTAGTAATGTAATTGCCTGACCTGTAGTAATAGTGATCAATATATCCTTGCACTGAGTAGTACTGATCAATAAGGGAAGTTACACAGTGTCAGGGTAGATGCAGACAAGGAATTCTGTGCACAGACAGCCCAAGTTGTAAGATATCTTGTATTGCTTCATTGATCCCCATTGTAAGCAGCAGTCCTGCCCTGCTTTATGGCTGAGATTCTAGCTATCTGTATAACAGAGCATTCTGTCACAGTGGCACAGATCCTATCTGATCCCCCCCATTGTAAGCAGCAGTCCTGCCCTGCTTTATGGCTGAGATTCTAGCTATCTGTATAAGGGCTCTGGTACACGGGGAGATTAGTCGCCCGCGGCAAAACTCCCTGCTCGCGGGCGACTAATCTCCCCGAGTTGCCTTCCCTCTGCCATCCCACCGGCGAACATGTAAGTCGCCGGCGGGATGGCAGACGCGGCGGGGCGATTTCGGGAAATCGCCGAAAAAGCCTCGCGAGTCTTTTTCGGCGATTTGCGCGAAATCGCGCCGCCGCGTCTGCCATCCCGCCGGCGACTTACATGTTCGCCGGTGGGATGGCAGAGGGAAGGCAACTCGGGGAGATTAGTCGCCCGCGAGCAGGGAGTTTTGCCGCGGGCGACTAATCTCCCCGTGTACCAGAGCCCTAACAGAGCATTCTGTCACAGTGGCACAGATCCTATCTGATCCCCCCCATTGTAAGCAGCAGTCCTGCCCTGCTTTATGGCTGAGATTTTAGCTATCTGTATAACAGAGCATTCTGTCACAATGGCACAGATCCTATCTGATCCCCCCATTGTAAGCAGCAGTCCTGCCCTGCTTTATGGCTGAGATTCTAGCTATCTGTATAACAGAGCATTCTGTCACAGTGGCACAGATCCTATCTGATCCCCCCATTGTAAGCAGCAGTCCTGCTTTATGGCTGAGATTCTAGCTATCTGTATAACAGAGCATTCTGTCACAGTGGCACAGATCCTATCTGATCCCCCCATTGTAAGCAGCAGTCCTGCCGTGCTTTATGGCTGAGATTCTAGCTATCTAAAAAAACTTTTAGTTACATAATAAAATGTAGTTAAACTAACAAATCAACTCAGAACTGTATTATTTTTACTTAAACACACACCTTTCCCTGTCACATTTCGGTTTCCCATTAGTCAGTATCAGTCACTTTCCCATTGATCATTAGTGCCTATAGAGCCTGTACTTATCAGAGGAGAGGGGACCTATCAGCTGCAGCATCTTCGTCCTTTTTTAACCTTGTCGCCGGGAAGAGCCACTTATAATTCCGCACCATAATGAGCACTCGCTTACTTAGAAGGGCAGAAGGGGCAAAATAAATTCTAATTTTAGTTCTGTTGAAGAACTGATAAAGGACTCAAGGACCAGAAATAGTGTGTCTTCTTCCCCTGGGAGGGAGCTGTGCTTTCCCAGAGATATGCCAGGAATTTTGGGCACTCGACAGCTGAACTGAACAAAGAAGGTGCCCTGTCAGCCTGAGCCCGGGGATCCATTAGGGGGTTGCAAAGAATTTATATTGTAGGATCACAAATACCACGTGGATTATACAGAGAGTAACAGGGAATGAGCTCAGGACAACGTGCTGCTGTGAGAGCTTCATTTCCCTCATCCAGTCAATTAGTATTCATCTCATTGATTGGCATTAGGGAGAGCAGCACTGCAAACTCTATACAGGGGCTTATAGAATGGCATGTTTTAAAGGGGAAGTTAACTGTCACTTTAACTTTTAACAGGATCTAGGCACTGGTACAGCTGGGGTGTTTGCTACAGAAACCCTACTATAGTTTATATAAATACCCCGCCGTGTAGCCCCGGGGGCAGCCATTCCTGCTTTGGTACAGCTGGGGTGTTTGCTACAGAAACCCTACTATAGTTTATATAAATACCCCGCTGTGTAGCCCCGGGGGCAGCCGTTCCTGCACTGGTACAGCTGGGGTGTTTGCTACAGAAACCCTACTATAGTTTATATAAATACCCCGCTGTGTAGCCCCGGGAGCAGCCGTTCCTGCACTGGTACAGCTGGGGTGTTTGCTACAGAAACCCTACTATAGTTTATATAAATACCCCGCTGTGTAGCCCCGGGGCAGCCATTCCTGCACTGGTACAGCTGGGGTGTTTGCTACAGAAACCCTACTATTGTTTATATAAATACCCCGCTGTGTAGCCCCGGGGCTACACAGCCATTCCTGCACTGGTACAGCTGGGGTGTTTGCTACAGAAACCCTACTATAGTTTATATAAATACCCCGCTGTGTAGCCCCGGGGGCAGCCATTCCTGCACCTGTACAGCTGGGGTGTTTGCTACAGAAACCCTACTATAGTTTATATAAATACCACGCTGTGTAGCCCCGGGGGCAGCCATTCCTGCACTGGTACAGCTGGGGTGTTTGCTACAGAAACCCTACTATAGTTTATATAAATACCCCGCTGTGTAGCCCCGGGAGCAGCCGTTCCTGCACCGGTACTGCTGGGGTGTTTGCTACAGAAACCCTACTATAGTTTATATAAATACCCCGCTGTGTAGCCCCAGGGGCAGCCATTCCTGCACCGGTACAGCTGGGGTGTTTGCTACAGAAACCCTACTATAGTTTATATAAATACCCCGCTGTGTAGCCCCGGGGGCAGCCGTTCCTGCACCGGTACAGCTGGGGTGTTTGCTACAGAAACCCTACTATAGTTTATATAAATACCCCGCTGTGTAGCCCCGGGGGCAGCCATTCCTGCACTGGTACAGCTGGGGTGTTTGCTACAGAAACCCTACTATAGTTTATATAAATACCCCGCTGTGTAGCCCCGGGGGCAGCCATTCCTGCACTGGTACAGCTGGGGTGTTTGCTACAGAAACCCTACTATAGTTTATATAAATACCCCGCTGTGTAGCCCGGGGGCAGCCATTCCTGCACCGGTACAGCTGGGGTGTTTGCTACAGAAACCCTACTATAGTTTATATAAATACCCGCTGTGTAGCCCCGGGGGCAGCCGTTCCTGCACCGGTACAGCTGGGGTGTTTGCTACAGAAACCCTACTATAGTTTATATAAATACCCCGCTGTGTAGCCCCGGGGGCAGCCGTTCCTGCACCGGTACAGCTGGGGTGTTTGCTACAGAAACCCTACTATAGTTTATATAAATACCCCGCTGTGTAGCCCCGGGGGCAGCCATTCCTGCACTGGTACAGCTGGGGTGTTTGCTACAGAAACCCTACTATAGTTTATATAAATACCCCGCTGTTTAGCCCCGGGGGCAGCCGTTCAAGAGGATAAAGGCACAGGTTACATAGCAGATAACAGATAAAGTTCCATTGATTCTGGGTTCAGCCGAATCCCAAAATAGTGGATTCGGTGCATCCCTACTAATTGGACAACAAAATTCTCAGACTTGTGTTTTCTTATTTTTTTTTCTCCTTAAAAGTGCACAACAATTACTGACTCGAAGTTTTTCTTTCATGACAGGGTCCAGTAAATAAATGAGAGAATTCAGAGCAGGAATAGGCTGAGCTTAGGGAATCCCAAGTGGCTCAAACTGATCCTCAGCAGAACAGGGGGCAGGAGGTTGTGAGAGCAAGTTGAACTGGTTTTCTAGTGGGACACGACTCAGGAATGAACCAGTCAAGTCCATGCGTGCTTTATATGTTTTGGAACAACTTCATCCATCCATCTCTATTAGTGCAGCCAAACATGGATTCCCTTTAACTCCATTTGATCTCCTGCACCTGGGCAAACTCTATTCCAGGTTTGGATCAGAACAGTGTTTGGTTATATGGAAAATCTGATCAGTAAACACATAGTTCTTGTACACAAAGCAGCTTTTAGGGTTTCACGCTGCAATAACTGCCCAGGGCTTGTAGGTAAGAAGTAGGAATTGTCAGCTGGTCACACATTGGGATAGCAGGTATAGTAGGGAGAGATGGTGCCTATAGTAGCAGTGGGGGGATAATAGCCTCTGGGAAGGGATTGGGGCTGTGGGATAGCAGGTATAGTAGGGAGAGATGGTGCCTATAGTAGCAGTGGGGGTATAATAGCCTCTGGGAAGGGACTGGGGCTGTGGGATAGCAGGTATAGTAGGGAGAGATGGTGCCTATAGTAGCAGTGGGGGTATAATAGCCTCTGGGAAGGGACTGGGGCTGTGGGATAGCAGGTATAGTAGGGAGAGATGGTGCCTATAGTAGCAGTGGGGGGATAATAGCCCCTGGGAAGGGACTGGGGCTGTGGGATAGCAGGTATAGTAGGGAGAGATGGTGCCTATAGTAACAGTGGGGGGGATAATAGCCTCTGGGAAGGGACTGGGGCTGTGGGATAGCAGGTATAGTAGGGAGAGATGGTGCCTATAGTAGCAGTGGGGAGATAATAGCCTCTGGGAAGGGACTGGGGCTGTGGGATAGCAGGTATAGTAGGGAGAGATGGTGCCTATAGTAGCAGTGGGGGTATAATAGCCTCTGGGAAGGGACTGGGGCTGTGGGATAGCAGGTATAGTAGGGAGAGATGGTGCCTATAGTAGCAGTGGGGGGATAATAGCCCCTGGGAAGGGACTGGGGCTGTGGGATAGCAGGTATAGTAGGGAGTGATGGTGCCTATAGTAACAGTGGGGGGGATAATAGCCTCTGGGAAGGGACTGGGGCTGTGGGATAGCAGGTATAGTAGGGAGAGATGGTGCCTATAGTAGCAGTGGGGAGATAATAGCCTCTGGGAAGGGACTGGGGCTGTGGGATAGCAGGTATAGTAGGAAGAGATGGTGCCTATAGTAGCGGTGGGGGGATAATAGCCTCTGGGAAGGGACTGGGGCTGTGGGATAGCAGGTATAGTAGGGAGAGATGGTGCCTATAGTAGCAGTGGGGGGGATAATAGCCTCTGGGAAGGGACTGGGGCTGTGGGATAGCAGGTATAGTAGGGAGAGATGGTGCCTATAGTAGCAGTGGGGGGATAATAGCCTCTGGGAAGGGACTGGGGCTGTGGGATAGCAGGTATAGTGGGAAAATTCAGTGCAAGGGTACTCCTTATGTGCTAAAAGCTTGAGGTTCAAGATTCTTAACATTTTCATTTGCTGATGGGACTAAAGATATTTACTGTGGAATGTGATGTTTTTAATCCTCCAGGGGATTTCTTTACAGATTTGTTAGAGCTTTTGGTGCAGAGTGTTTGGTGGTTAGGAGGTTACAACATGATCTCTAAAATAAATCTGTGCCATATATATATATATATATATATATATATATATATATATATATATATATATATATAAAAGAGCAATAAAGGCCAGCACTCACGGGACTTTGATATTTTCACAAAGTCCCGTGAGTGCTGGCTTTTATTTGGATTTTTTTGCATAAGCACCCGGGCAGTTGCAACTTTGTATGTGGTGTGCTTCCTGTACTGGGACTATATATATATATATATATATATTTATATTTATTATACAGTTACTGTGTGCATAGGATATGGGGGCTACGCCGTGCCTATATATTATACAGTTACTGTGTGTATAGGATATGGGGGTTACACTGTGCCTATATATTATACAGTTACTGTGTGTATAGGATATGGGGGTTACACTGTGCCTATATATTATACAGTTACTGTGTGTATAGGATATGGGGGTTACACTGTGCCTATATATTATACAGTTACTGTGTGTATAGGATATGGGGGTTACACTGTGCCTATATATTATACAGTTACTGTGTGTATAGGATATGGAGGTTACGCTGTGCCTATATATTATACAGTTACTGTGTGTATAGGATATGGGGGTTACACTGTGCCTATATATTATACAGTTACTGTGTGTATAGGATATGGGGGTTACACTGTGCCTATATATTATACAGTTACTATGTGTATAGGATATGGAGGTTACGCTGTGCCTATATATTATACAGTTACTGTGTGAATAGGATATGGGGGTTACACCGTGCCTATATATTATACAGTTACTGTGTGTATAGGATATGGGGGTTACACCGTGCCTATATATTATACAGTTACTGTGTGTATAGGATATGGGGGTTTACACCGTGCCTAATATATTATACAGTTACTGTGTGTATAGGATATGGGGGTTACAACCGTGCCTATATATTATACAGTTACTGTGTGTATAGGATATGGGGGTTACACTGTGCCTATATATTATACAGTTACTGTGTGTATAGGATATGGGGGGGTTACGCCGTGCCTATAATTTATAACAGTTACTGTGTGTATAGGATATGGGGGTTTACGCGTGCTATATATTATACAGTTACTGTGTGTATAGGATATGGGGGTTACGCCGTGCCTATATATTATACAGTTACTGTGTGTATAGGATATGGGGGTTACACCTGTGCCTATATATTATACAGTTACTGTGTGTATAGGATATGGGGGTTACACCGTGCCTACAGTTACTGTGTGTATAGGATATACACTATATATTATACAGTTACTGTGTGTATAGGATATGGGGGTTACACCGTGCCTACAGTTACATATACGCCGTGTACAGTTACTGTGTGTATAGGAGTTATGGGGGTGTGCCTATATATTATACAGTTACTGTGTGTATAGGATATGGTTACTGTGCCTATATATTATACATTACACTGCTACATATATATTAACATACATGGGGAGGATATGGGGGTTACGCCGTGCCTATATATTATAAAATTCCTGTCTGTGTAATATGCAGGTTATCAAAATCCTTTATATTGTTACTATGGTGTGATTGTTACTGGAAACCATGAATGTTTTGTAAGCTTTCACCTTATAACAATGTTTAGCAGCTGTGTAACATAATTCTGGATGGGGGCAGGTTCTGGATCTTGTTCATTATAAGGTGACCTTGGGCAGGTACAGATCCTTCGCTGTTTTGCTTTCATCCATTTTTAATTAACCAGAGAAAATCGGTAACCTTACCCACACTCAGGGGAACTGAGATACTGGCGGTTAAAGGTTTACCCCGTACGGGAGTGGCAGCTAATACTTTGTATTATTATGCCTTCTGCATTCTCTACATTCATTTATTCATTTATATATATGTTATATATAGGGGTATGGGACCCATTATCCAGAATGCTCGGGACCTGGGGTTTTTCCGGATAAAGGGTTTTTCATTAATTTGGATCTCCTACCTTACGCCTACTAAAAAACTTATTTAAACAGTAATTAAACCCAGTAGGATTGTTCTGCCCCCAATAAGGGGTAATTATATCTTAGTTGGGATCAAGTACAGGTACTGTTTTATTATTACAGAGAAAAGGGAATCATTTAACCATTAAATAAACCCAATAGGGCTGTTCTGCCCCAATAAGGGGTAATTATATCTTAGTTGGGATCAAGTACAGGTACTGTTTTATTATTACAGAGAAAAGGGAATCATTTAACCATTAAATAAACCCAATAGGGCTGTTCTGCCCCCAATAAGGGGTAATTATATCTTAGTTGGGATCAAGTACAGGTACTGTTTTATTATTACAGAGAAAAGGGAATCATTTAACCATTAAATAAACCCAACAGGGCTGTTCTGCCCCCAATAAGGGGTAATTATATCTTAGTTGGGATCAAGTACAGGTACTGTTTTATTATTACAGAGAAAAGGGAATCATTTAACCATTAAATAAACCCAATAGGGCTGTTCTGCCCCAATAAGGGGTAATTATATCTTAGTTGGGATTAATTAATTAATTAATAAAATCATGTGTATGGATTATTGAGGGCCACTGGGCAGTGGCCCTAATTGTGTGTCCCCCCCTGGCCTTAGGCTTGCCACATGGCCCGTGCTTTACTAGCCGGTTAGTAAGAGTCATACTCACCACAAATGCTAATTATAGGGAAAGGGAAGAGCTGGTAATTATTATTTTGGCCTAAGTGGCAGGGAAAGGTTTATGGCAATAAACAGTATTAAATAATAGGGTATGATTCTAGGGAATTGCAGGTTCAGCTTCTGACCCGCTCCAGGGGGGCCACCCGCTCCCAAATAATAAGAGGTGCAGAGATTGTGGGGATTAGCAGATAATTGCAAGCTGATGACAGGAAGGGGTTTCAGATGATGCCCGGGGTGCATATTATGTGCCGGCCTGACAGGAAGTAGATAAATCACCGTGATGTGTCTGGAGACGCCCCGGGCGGTGAGAGGATTAGAGGGACAGGTATTATTGGGAAGTAAATATAAAGTGCTTTCTTTGTATCCAGCCTCCATTCTGTTAAAGTGCTGAAAGCTGCCTGGGTATAAAGCAACAGCTGCAGTATTGTAACCGGCCGCAGAGCAAATATCTGAGCTGAAAGCCCAAAGGAACCTGATTCATTGGGGACTGATAGGTGCGGCACGGTCACTGGAAATATAACGTAACCCAATGAGGATTTGTTTGGCTCCTGTCTGAATGGGAAGCTGAAAGGGTTTTATTAAAGAAACATTACAAAGGTTTAGTGTTATGTACAGGAACCAACTCGTATCTTTAGCTACTGGGGGGTACAGGGGTATGCTTGTTATTGGGGGATACGCTTGTTATTGGGGGTACAGGGGTACGCTTGTTATTGGGGGATACAGGGGGTACGCTTGTTATTGGGGGATACAGCGGGTATGCTTGTTATTGGGGGATACAGGGGGTACGCTTGTTATTGGGGATACAGGGGGTACGCTTGTTATTGGGGGGTACAGGGGGGTACGCTTGTTATTGGGGGATACAGGGGGTAGGCTTGTTATTGGGGGATACAGGGGGTGAGCTTGTTATTGGGGATACAGGGGGTACGCTTGTTATTGGGGGATACAGGGGGTATGCTTGTTATTGGGGGATACAGGGGGTATGCCTGTTATTGGGGGATACAGCGGGTATGCTTGTTATTGGGGGATACAGGGGGTACGCTTGTTATTGGGGATATAGGGGGTACGCTTGTTATTGGGGGTACAGGGGGTACGCTTGTTATTGGGGGATACAGGGGGTACGCTTGTTATTGGGGGATACAGGGGGTGAGCTTGTTATTGGGGGATACAGGGGGTGAGCTTGTTATTGGGGGATACAGGGGGTACGCTTGTTATTGGGGGATACAGGGGGTACGCTTGTTATTGGGGGATTCAGGGGGTACGCTTGTTATTGGGGGGTACAGGGGGGTACGCTTGTTATTGGGGGATACAGGGGGTACGCTTGTTATTGGGGGATACAGGGGGTACACTTGTTATTGGGGGATACAGGGGGTACGCTTGTTATTGGGGGATACAGGGGGTACACTTGTTATTGGGGGATACAGGGGGTACGCTTGTTATTGGGGGATACAGGGGGTACGCTTGTTATTGGGGGATACAGGGGGTACCATTTGCCGTGGCTAACCCTGGGCAGGGGGGGTGGGGCATCATGTCACTGGGTGGGGCAGTGATGTCACAGGGCGGAGTAATGCTGTTGTGGGTCAGGGCTATAGCATGAATATTGGCGATTGGTCAATCTGAAAGAGTCCTGTCTGGTTTTCCCAATTGGGGAAACTGGGCAGGTAGGGGGGCAACCCTAGAGGTACCTGATGATAAAGTAACAAAATAAGGAACATTATTGCACAAGCAGGTGTTTCTGAGCATTAGTTATGTGCAACAAGCCCAACAAGCTTAGCGCCACTATGGGATAAATTCAACATCTGGGGGTCACTAGCGCTCAGAAGAACCTTCAGGCAAGGAACAGGTTAAACCACAAAACACCAAATATATATTTCAGTGCTTCATGCCTCTCTTGCAAGTCTGACATTTGGAATATGCTGTTCTGCAGACGTCAGATTTACTGGCGGGATTAATTGTGCTGCTATTGATTCTGATGCATTTTACTATCTCTTCTGAAAGGCTAATGGAAATTATATATGAGAGATGGGCGCTTGGCAGTCCCTCTGGCTGCATTTAGCTGCTCGGTTTCATAAGGAGACTGAAGCCATAGCCAGTGGCTGATAGGGTTGGTCCTTCCGAAAAATATGTTTTCATTACTTGGAAGAAATGCAAAAATATACATGTCTGTATAATGCATTAGACAGTTGGCTTATGATAAATGAAGAGTTGAGCATGTGACTCAAACCCAATGTTTTTGTATATCCATATTCATATTGCATATTTATCTTCTAGTCTTGAACAAATACAGGTATGGGATCCGTTATCCAGAAAGTTCCAAGTTACGGGAAGCCCATCTCCTATAGACTTAATTTTAATCAAATATTTCAAATTTTTTAAACAGATTTAATTTCTCTGTAAAAATAAATCTCCCAACTAAGATCTAATCAATCCTTATTGGGGGCAGAACAGCCCTATTGGGTTTATTTCATGGTTAAATGATTCCCTTTTCTCTGTAATAATAAAACAGTACCTGTACTTGATCCCAACTAAGATATAATTACCCCTTATTGGGGGCAGAACAGCCCTATTGGGTTTATTTAATGGTTAAATGATTCCCTTTTCTCTGTAATAATAAAACAGTACCTGTACTTGATCCCAACTAAGATATAATTACCCCTTATTGGGGCAGAACAGCCCTATTGAGTTTATTTAATGGTTAAATGATTCCCTTTTCTCTGTAATAATAAAACAGTACCTGTACTTGATCCCAACTAAGATATAATTACCCCTTATTGGGGGCAGAACAGCCCTATTGGATTTATTTCATGGTTAAATGATTCCCTTTTCTCTGTAATAATAAAACAGTACCTGTACTTGATCCCAACTAAGATATAATTACCCCTTATTGGGGCAGAACAGCCCTATTGGGTTTATTTAATGGTTAAATGATTCCCTTTTCTCTGTAATAATAAAACAGTACCTGTACTTGATCCCAACTAAGATATAATTACCCCTTATTGGGGCAGAACAGCCCTATTGGGTTTATTTAATGGTTAAATGATTCCCTTTTCTCTGTAATAATAAAACAGTACCTGTACTTGATCCCAACTAAGATATAATTACCCCTTATTGGGGCAGAACAGCCCTATTGGGTTTATTTAATGGTTAAATGATTCCCTTTTATCTGTAATAATAAAACAGTACCTGTACTTGATCCCAACTAAGCTATAATTACCCCTTATTGGGGCAGAACAGCCCTATTGGGTTTATTTAATGGTTAAATGATTCCCTTTTCTCTGTAATAATAAAACAGTACCTGTACTTGATCCCAACTAAGATATAATTACCCCTTATTGGGGGCAGAACAGCCCTATTGGGTTTATTTAATGGTTAAATGATTCCCTTTTCCCAAGCATTCTGGATAACAGGTCCCATACCTGTATTCAAGTAAATATATATATATATACACAAGTTAAAAAATGTAGAAAATGCTGTATGATTACATATCTAAGGGGCCCATTTACTACGGGTCGTGGGTTTTTTTCATGATTTGTAATTGTTTGCACAAAAATATTTTTCCACAAAAAAACACAATTTTGCCAAATATTATGGGTCAAAACTGTGACAAATCCAAAGTTAAAAATACAACATCTAAAAGCTGTCGAGGGCATAAAGAAGTCAATGGCTGCTGTCCTTTTCAGTGCATTGTGGTTTTGGGGGGTTTTTGGACTCTTTTCATTTGTACTACAAAATAGAAAATTTACATTTCTTTCCTTTTTTTTTTTTTAACCTTTTTTTTTTTTTTAAAGGCTGTTTTAATAAATCACTTGACATTCGTGGTTTTACAGAAAATGAATTTATTCGTGGTTTCAAAAACCTCAAGAACCACTGTGAGAATGGGCCTCCCTGACTCATTAAAAAGTGGAATTGTCGTGATTAAATTAAAAGATTTAATTTAAAGATTTAATAAATTTTGTATCTGATGTATATATCTTAACCCCCTTTCACAATCATCAGGATCATGGTTTGTGCAGGTATTGTTTGGGCAGGCCAAGCAGCACCCCATATGCCCCTATGCCCCCCGCTCATTTCCCCGCAGTATTTGGCTTGTTTGGGCAGGCCAAGGAGCTCCCTATATGCCCCTATGCCCCCCGCTCATTTCCCCACAGTATTTGGCTTGTTTGGGCAGGCCAAGCAGCACCCCATATGCCCCCCGCTCATTTCCCTGCAGTATTTGGCTTGTTTGGGCAGGCCAAGGAGCTCCCCATATGCCCCTATGCCCCCCGCTCATTTCCCTGCAGTATTTGGCTTCTTTGGGCAGGCCAAGGAGCTCCCCATATGCCCCTATGCCCCCGCTCATTTCCCCGCAGTATTTGGCTTGTTTGGGCAGGCCAAGGAGCTCCCCATATGCCCCTATGCCCCCCGCTCATTTTCCCGCAGTATTTGGCTTGTTTGGGCAGGCCAAGGAGCTCCCCATATGCCCCTATGCCCCCCGCTCATTTCCCCGCAGTATTTGGCTTGTTTGGGCAGGCCAAGGAGCTCCCCATATGCCCCTATGCCCCCCGCTCATTTCCCCGCAGTATTTGGCTTGTTTGGGCAGGCCAAGGAGATCCCCATATGCCCCTATTCCCCCCGCTCATTTCCCCACAGTATTTGGCTTGTTTGGGCAGGCCAAGCAGCACCCCATATGCCCCTTTGTCCCCCGCTCATTTCCCCGCAGTATTTGGCTGGTTTGGGCAGGCCAAGGAGCTCCCCATATGCCCCTATGCCCCCCGTTCATTTCTCCATAGTATTTGGCTTGTTTGGGCAGGCCAAGGAGCTCCCTATATGCCCCTATGCCCCCCCACTCATTTCCCCACAGTATTTGGCTTGTTTGGGCAGGCCAAGCAGCACCCCATATGCCCCTATGCCCCCCGCTCATTTCCCCACAGTATTTGGCTTGTTTGGGCAGGCCAAGCAGCACCCCATATGCCCCCCGCTCATTTCCCCGCAGTATTTGGCTGGTTTGGGCAGGCCAAGGAGCTCCCCATATGCCCCTATGCCCCCCGCTCATTTCCCCGCTGTATTTGGCTTTTTTGGGCAGGCCAAGGAGCTCCCCATATGCCCATATGCCCCCCGCTCATTTCCCTGCAGTATTTGGCTTGTTTGGGCAGGCTAAGGAGCTCCCCATATGCCCCTATGCCCCCCGCTCATTTCCCCGCAGTATTTGGCTTGTTTGGGCAGGCCAAGGAGCTCCCCATATGCCCCTATTCCCCCCCCCCCCCCGTTCATTTCCCCGCAGTATTTGGCTGGTTTGGGCAGGCCAAGGAGCTCCCCATATGCCCCTATGCCCCCCGTTCATTTCCCCGCAGGATCTGGTGGGTTTGGGCAGGCCAAGGAGCTCCCCATATGCCCCTATTCCCCCCGTTCATTTCCCCGCAGTATTTGGCTTGTTTGGGCAGGCCAAGGAGCTCCCCATATGCCCCTATGCCCCCCGTTCATTTCCCCGCAGGATCTGGTGGGTTTGGGCAGGCCAAGGAGCTCCCCATATGCCACTATGCCCCCCGTTCATTTTCCCGCAGTATTTGGCTGGTTTGGGCAGGCCAAGGAGCTCCCCATATGCCACTATGCCCCCCGTTCATTTTCCCGCAGTATTTGGCTGGTTTGGGCAGGCCAAGGAGCTCCCCATATGCCACTATGCCCCCCGTTCATTTCCCCGCAGTATTTGGCTGGTTTGGGCAGGCCAAGGAGCTCCCCATATGCCCCTATGCCCCCCGTTCATTTCCCCGCAGTATTTGGCTGGTTTGGGCAGGCCAAGGAGCACATTTTTCTCTGGATGCCCAGCCATACCATACATGTTACACATTTACAAGTGGCCTCCGGTTTGTATCTTATCACCGCGCGTTGGCCCTGCCCTATACATTAAACCTCATGTCTCACCAAGGCGAAAGCAAGTGCAATATTTCTCATACACACGCAGTGTAAAGTCCACATTCCCAGTTGTGACTAAACATTTCTTCTCTCTTACACAAAGGAACAGCCAGTGCCACTGTTACATACACTGTGCAGCATTAGGGAACCGGCCGTTCTTCCAGAATCTCACTTACGTCACTTATCATCTCCTTGCTGCTTTTCAGATGCCCTTGTAAAATGCATAATAATAGTAATTTGATGTAATATACCCTTGTCACAAACTGTGGGCATGCAGTAAGAATAGACTGCCTCTAATTCTATATTTTGTCCGTTGAAAGCTGCTGGGCGTTGCAGTTCAACAACAGCTGGAGGGTTGCAAGCTGACCCTAGGTGTTATATAGGCTGACAGTATCTAATGTTTATTAATGGTGGGGGGGGGCTGCTCTGTGATGGAGCCAGAATTGTTTGCAACAAGGTAGGAGCACACGTTGATGATTTAATCACCTGAATAACTTTTCCCATACCTTTTTGGCCATACATGGGCTGATTTTAGCTGCCTTTATCTGTCCTTTAGAGTAGACCCATTCAGCAGCTTATCAGCCTCCCCAAATCTCGATTGGGCAGATTTGATATTTCTGTCGGATCTTGGACTGTATCAACAAGCTGATGCAGTCCCTGATCCGATAGAAAAATCAAACCGAAATCACAACGCCTGTACCCACCGGTATAGTTCAATTGTTTGGGCCTTTGACCAAACGACCAAATTAGCCCAATATCGCCCACCCACAGGTGGGCATATTGGAAGAAGATCCACTCACTTGGCCACCTCGCCACTGTATATGGCCAGCTTTACTGTAATGTTTCTAACTTACAGATAATTGCCCAAAGCCCCTTGTTGACTGTGGGGTTAGTGGGGTAAGACTAGCAGTATCTTCAATGGCTATGGGGTTAAGATGCCCAACAGTTGTCCATATATTAAAGACAATGGTTTCCCAACTGTTGTGGTTCAAGTACATATTGTACATAATATAGGAGAGAATAAGTTTTCACTGCAATTCTTTCACTAAATGTATCATGTACTTCAGATTGTGGCTTTCAGCTGTGGCATAACAAAGGGGGGGCAGACCCTGTGGCAGGGAAATAAAAGCCCCCTTTGGCCCATTCCCCCCCCCTTATTTAAATGTATTGCAGCAGGAGCAGGGAGCCCATGGGAATAGGCAGCAGGGGGCCAAGGGGTCCCACTGTATGCCACTGGCTTTCTGGAATATCTGGGGAGCCTAGAAGCCCTCACCCTAAGGGTGACGACACATGGAACTACTAGTAGCAGCTACTTTCCGTGGCTACTAAAATAGACAATGATGATAATTTACTGATAATTGTCTCTATGTGTGTTTAGCAGAGGCAATTCTCAGTATTGTCTATGGCAAGGTATATTCTGGAGTTTAGTAGTCATGAAAAAGTAGCTGCTGCTAGTAGCTCAGTGTGTCTTCACCCTAAAGGGGGCCATACACAGGTCGATTGTAGCTGCCTATATGGGTCCCTGTGACTGATTCGGCAGCTTATTGGCCCGTGTAGGGGCAGGAACAAGGGGCATGCCTGATCGATATCTGGCCTGAAATTGGGCAGATATCGATCGGGCAGGTTAAAAGATTTAGTCGGATCGGGGACCACACCGAACTGATTGCCCCATTGCGCTAATTTAATTCAATCGTTTGGCCCCAGGGCCAGGAGAGGATCCGCTCGCTTGGCGACCTTGCCAAGCGAGCGGATCTTCACGTGTATGGCCATCCTAATACAGTAACGTAATATAACAATGGGCCACCCCACCCCACCTGTAGCCCCCCCAATAGTTCTGTCACTGCTGGTCCCTCTGCCCACGGCTCTAGTCTCCCTAGGGGTGCCCCCCCCAAATTGGAATACTCTGATGTAGGGAGTGAGCAGGCAGTGCCACCCAGTACAGTCCATGGGGATCCTGGCACCGAGACAGACCCAATGGCACTTGTTGCCTGCGGTTCATTTATTCATCTTGTCACCTGTATTATAATTGGCAGAAATATGATGTATTATAATAGCTGGAACAGACAGGAAGCCGAGAGAAGAGGATGAATAGAAACTCATTTCCTAAACGCCGAGATTTTATCTTGTGCTGAAAAAGTCTCTCTCTCCAGTCTGAATCATCCCACGGGCTGGTAATTTTATATAGATGCCAGATAAGAGTATTAAACCCGGCTCGTAACCTAATACCGGGATTAAATGAGAAAGAAACAAGTTGGTGTTTACTGGAATACATTCGAGTTAATCTGGGACTGAGCACAATATCTGACAAAGGAGATCAGATACATTGTTTTATGTCATTCCGAGCCCATTGCCTCCATTCTGCACATTTATCTCCTTCCTTGTCTGGATCCTCAGGTCTCCTTTAATGGGCTTTTAGCAAAGTTTTGTTTTAAAGGGACGCTGCACCCCTCAATGGCCCCCACCATGGCCTACACACACCTCCACACACCTCCCCGCAGACCCCCAACCCCCTGTCCCCCCCAAACAGCCCCCCAGCCCAATAAATAGTGACTGTCTGTGGCACCTTACAGCCCCCCTGGCATTCCCAGTACCCAGAGGCACAAACAGCCCCCCCCAGCCCAATAAATAGTGACTGTCTGTGGCACCTTACAGCCCCCCTGGCATTCCCAGTACCCAGAGGGACAAACAGCCCCCCCAGCCCAATAAATAGTGACTGTCTGTGGCACCTTACAGCCCCCCTGGCATTCCCAGTACCCAGAGGCACAAACAGCCCCCCCAGCCCAATAAATAGTGACTGTCTGTGGCACCTTACAGCCCCCCTGGCATTCCCAGTACCCAGAGGCACAAACAGCCCCCCCCCAGCCCAATAAATAGTGAATGTCTGTGGCACCTTACAGCCCCCCTGGCATTCCCAGTACCCAGAGGCACAAACAGCCCCCCCCAGCCCAATAAATAGTGACTGTCTGTGGCACCTTACAGCCCCCCTGGCATTCCCAGTACCCAGAGGCACAAACACCCCCCCAGCCCAATAAATAGTGACTGTCTGTGGCACCTTACAGCCACCCTGGCATTCCCAGTACCCAGAGGCACAAACAGCCCCCCCAGCCCAATAAATAGTGACTGTCTGTGGCACCTTAAAGCCCCCCTGGCATTCCCAGTACCCAGAGGCACAAACAGCCCCCCCAGACCAATAAATAGTGACTGTCTGTGGCACCTTACAGCCTCCCTGGCATTCCCAGTACCCAGAGGCACAAACAGCCCCCCCCCAGCCCAATAAATAGTGACTGTCTGTGGCACCTTACAGCCCCCCTGGCATTCCCAGTACCCAGAGGCACAAACAGCCCCCCCCCCCAGCCCAATAAATAGTGACTGTCTGTGGCACCTTACAGCCCCCCTGGCATTCCCAGTACCCAGAGGCACAAACGGCCCCCCCAGCCCAATAAATAGTGACTGTCTGTGGTACCTTACAGCCCCCCTGGCATTCCCAGTACCCAGAGGCACAAACAGCCCCCCCCCCCAGCCCAATAAATAGTGACTGTCTGTGGCACCTTACAGCCCCCCTGGCATTCCCAGTACCCAGAGGCACAAACAGCCCCTCCAGCCCAATAAATAGTGACTGTCTGTGGCACCTTACAGCCCCCCTGGCATTCCCAGTACCCAGAGGCACAAACAGCCCCCCCAGCCCAATAAATAGTGACTGTCTGTAGCACCTTACAGCCCCCTGGCATTCCCAGTACCCAGAGGCACAAACAGCCCCCCTCCAGCCCAATAAATAGTGACTGTCTGTGGCACCTTACAGCCCCCCTGGCATTCCCAGTACCCAGAGGCACAAACAGCCCCTCCAGCCCAATAAATAGTGACTGTCTGTGGCACCTTACAGCCCCCCTGGCATTCCCAGTACCCAGAGGCACAAACAGCCCCCCCCTCCAGCCCAATAAATAGTGACTGTCTGTGGCACCTTACAACCCCCCTGGCATTCCCAGTACCCAGAGGCACAAACAGCCCCCCCAGCCCAATAAATAGGGACTGTCTGTGGCACCTTACAGCCCCCCTGGCATTCCCAGTACCCAGAGGCACAAACAGCCCCTCCAGCCCAATAAATAGTGACTGTCTGTGGCACCCTTACAGCAGCCCCCCTGGCATTCCAGTACCCAGAGGCACAAACAGCCCCCCCAGCCCAATAAATAGTGACTGTCTGTGGCACCTTACAGCCCCCTGGCATTCCCAGTACCCAGAGGCACAAACAGCCCCCCCAGCCCAATAAATAGGGACTGTCTGTGGCACCTTACAGCCCCCCTGGCATTCCCAGTACCCAGAGGCACAAACAGCCCCTCCAGCCCAATAAATAGTGACTGTCTGTGGCACCTTACAGCAGCCCCCCTGGCATTCCCAGTACCCAGAGGCACAAACAGCCCCCCAGCCCAATAAATAGTGACTGTCTGTGGCACCTTACAGCCCCCCTGGCATTCCCAGTACCCAGAGGCACAAACAGCCCCCCAGCCCAATAAATAGTGACTGTCTGTGGCATCTTACAGCAGCCCCCCTGGCATTTATCAGAAAACACAAATTGCCAGCCCGGGCCTGTCAGAGAGGCAATCTGGTAAATGCCAGAGGGGCTGCAGTAAAATGCTATAGATCAGTGGTTTGTATTGGGTCTATGTGAGGCTGAATGTGTATTTACTGATAATTGTCTCTACATGTTTTAGCACAGGGAATTATCACTATTGTCTTTGGCAGGGGATTTTCTGGCATTTAGTAGCTGTGAAAAAGTAGCTGCTACTAGTAGCTCTGTGTGTCTTTACCTTTAGATATATAAAACTGTATTTTCTCTTTAAATGGCATTGGACTAGAAAGCATTGCGCTTCCCCTGTATATCTCTGTACTGCAGATATGGGAACAGTAGCCGTGTTCCAGTGCCAGCTCCCCACTCACAGGGCAGGATTGATAGAGCACAGGGCACCCTGCTGTGTTTGCTCTGTTACACCCTTTGAAAGTTGGGTAGTTTAGGCACTGGCTGTGCTCACAATGGCAGGATTAGCTCATGTCTGTTCTGATTTGTTTGCTGTGCCCTCGGGCACCTTACACTGGGACACACACAAGCATTGTGGGACGGGGACTGGTGTAAGTGCAGAGAAACATGTCTGTTCATAATGAGGAGAAACATATATATATATATCAGCCTGCCGAGAGCCTAACCCCTAAAAGGCATTTATTGCCCATGGAGTGTAGCATTAATGTATAAGTTAAAGGGATTCTGTTATCATTTTTATGGGGTACATTTTATCTCTAAATGACACTGTTTACATAGCAAATAATTCCCTCTGCCATTTAACCTTTTATTCTTGAACCAACAAATGTATTTTTTAGCTGTAATATTGGTGTGTAGGCGCCATCTCAGTGCCTTGTGCCTGAGTCTGAGCTTTCAGCCAGCGCTACACATTAGAACTGCTTTCAGCTAACCTATTGTTTCTCCTACTCCCATGTAACTGGAGGAGTCCCAAGCCGGACTTGGATTTCTTACTATTGAGTGCTATTCTGATACCTACTGGGAGCTGCTATCTTGCTCCCTTCCCATTGTTCTGCTGATCGGCTGATGGGGGTAACGGGGGGGGCGATATCACTCCAACTTGCAGCGCAGCAGTAAAATGGCTAGCCCCATGTGACATTTCAAAATTACATAGATCCTACGTTATTTGCAATAAAATGGTTAAACACCCTCTGGTTCCACCCACTGCTTGTGTTACAGACACCCTGACCCTTCCCAATAGGCTGCCATCAAAGGTTTTCCTAACTAGTCATAAAGACCCATTTATTAACATTTTGAATTTCATGGTTTCAGAGTTTTTTGAAACCACAAATAAACTCATTTCCACTGAAACCATTAAGGTCTGGACATTTATTAAAAGATCCGAATTGAAAACCGCACATTTTTAGTGGTTTTTATGTTTCCCCCAAATCTTCATAGACTTACAAATGAAACAAAAACACGAAAACCTCTAAAACCATGAATTAAATAAAGATTATTACAATTTTGCCTTGGAAAATATTGACTTTTACACGACCTCAAAAGCTTTTAGATGGCGAAGCTTTGTATTAGTGGTTTTAGGGATTATGCTTAATAAAGTTTTAGCATGACTAAACATGAATCGTGAATAAAAAATTTAAAGACTCCTTGCTCCTCCCCTTTAAGCTTCCATCAGAGTATTCTAGTCCCGCCCACTACTTGAGTTTCTGCCCCTCCCCCTGCAAGCTTCCATCAGAGGGTTCCAGTTGTGCTTTGGCTAATACAATAACATTGTTACATTTGATATAAATGATCCTGTTGTGTAACCCTTTCCTCTTTCCCACAGTCTGTGGCTGCGACTTGGCCCAAGGCGGCTTCTTCATCAAGAACGGAGACTATCTGTGCACCCTCGACTACCAGCGCATGTATGGGACACGGTGCAGCGGCTGCGGGGAGTTTGTGGAGGGAGAGGTAGTAACGGCGCTAGGAAAGACCTACCACCCCAGCTGTTTTGCCTGCACCTCTTGCAAGTAAGTCCCTTTCCTTAATATAGTAGGGTGTTACAGTTCTACCAGGGCACAATATCCGTCACTGAAGGGGCAATGCAGGACGTCTGGGGCCGATGATGGACAAAGGGAAAGTACTTGTTTCTCAATTATATTTTCTTCGCAAATTGGAGACCCAACATCTGACTGTGTGTGTATATCTGTGTAGCTGTGTATATATATATATATCTGTGTAGCTGTGCGTGTATATCTGTGTGTCTGTGTGTACATCTTTGTGTCTGTGTGTATATCTGTGTAGCTGTGTGTATATCCGTGTCTGTGGGGCTGTGTGTATATCTGTGTGTATATCTTTGTCTTTGTAGCTGTGTGTATATCCATGTTTGTGTGTATATCTCTGTCTTTGTAGCTGTGTGTATATCTGTGTCTTTGTAGCTGTGTGTATATCCATGTTTGTGTGTATATCTCTGTCTTTGTAGCTGTGTGTATATCTGTGTCTTTGTATATCTCTGTCTTTGTGCTGTGTGTATATCCATGTTTGTGTGTATATCTGTTTTTGTGTGTATATCTGTGTTTGTGTGTATATCTTTGTCTTTGTAGCTGTGTGTATATCCATGTTTGTGTGTATATCCATGTTTGTGTGTATATCTGTGTTTGTGTGTATATCTGTGTCTTTGTAGCTGTGTGTATATCTGTTTTTATATCTGTGTGTATATATCTGCTTATTGACTTCCCTGTGTGGCCGAGGTGAATAAACATGTAATGATACAGTGGGCAGCAGAGCGCTATGTGGGGAATGAGCCCACGGGGCTAGAAATACGGCGCTACAGTGACTTCCCTGCGCAGTGGGATGGATTGTACATGTGTGTGCGAATTGTATCCCTGTAACACATTCCTCATTCCCCTGTCACCGAGATAAAAACTATTTCAGCATTAGAAGATATTAAAAATGGATTCTGTCATCACTTTGGGAAAATTTGTGAGTAATATACAAATATGAGGAGTATGTTCCCACCCAAACATTAAACTGTAGCATCTTTACACCAACATGAAAAAAGATAAACAGAGTCTGGGTGGGGCTGGAAGAGACACCTCCCTAGGGTGCAACAACTTGTGTGGGGGCATTAAGTGCAATGCTTGTGGCTATAGGGGGGGCTAGTTTGATTCAGAACCATGGGTTGTTTGGGCTAGGGTACTATATGGGAGTAATTGGGGACAGACAGGTAGCTGCAAGTCTGCGGGGCACAACAGGCTGCGTGGGGTGTTGGGTTGGGCTGTATAGCTGGGCTCTGCTGAATTATTCAGTTGCCCCCATGTTACTGTGGCCTTATACTGCCACCATCACAGGTCCTTACCAGGCCCCCCTTGTATGGCGTCCGCCCCCATTAATAATTCCCCTCCTTTGTTGTATGACAATACGGGGTCAGAGTATTAAACTATGGTGCCAGCCAGGTGTGTTATCCCCAGTCCCTATATATTAATCTCCGACACTATAATTATGTACTGGGATTATATATTTTTTAAGCATAAGTAGGAGTATAAAGGGAGGAATGGAAGGGTGGGGACCCCAGGGGTGGTTGTACAGGTTGGAACCTGCTGAAAACTTCAGAAACCGATGCACCGTGGATGCCGTTCCCAGGTGGGGAGGCATTTTGGGGGCAATTAGTCGCCCGCAGTAGCCTAGATTTAATCATGGGTGACCAATCTCCGAGTGAGCCCTTAGTTTCCATGGGCTCCTTACTGTATTTCCCATTTCTACAGGATAAACAGAGTAATATAATGAAACAATCAAATACTTCTCTTTTGTTTTATCTCAGTTTCTATATTAGGACTCTGTGCCCAATGGGGCCCCGTAATCTCCCAAAGCTGCCTGTTATCTCGGTGCCTGTAGTCCGGCATCACCTCTCAGCCGGGGCGGCATGTCAGCTATTCCTGGCACCTCTCCCAGGGACAGAGATTGATTTCACAACGAACTGAATTGGGATTTTTCTACAATAACCTTGAAAATAACAGAGGTGTCCCTTTTGTCTACAGGCGCCCCTTCCCTCCAGGAGACCGTGTAACCTTCAATGGGAGGGACTGTCTCTGCCAAAACTGCGCTGTGCTGCCAATGTCCCCGGGTCCAACGGAGATTTCCAACTCCAGCAGTAAGTGGGTGATTTTCATGGGGTTTGGGGGATGCTGAACCCCTGAGACCTCAAAAAAATGGTGTAAATATGATATCGATGTAATGTCCTAAAAGAGTCTTGGCTGGACTCCCCAATACAAGTCACTGTGCTCCCTATAATCATTCCTCAACAATTCCCCACCCTTAGGGTGGGGAATTGTTGAGGAATGATTATATGGAGCAATTAAAAAGTTGCTTAGAAATGGCCACCTTTAAGTTGGCCAATTCTAAGCAACTTTTTAATTGGTCTTCTTTATTTCTTTATTTATTAATTTTTTAATTAGTTTCCTTCTTCCAACTCTTTGCAGCTTTCAAATGGGGGTCACTGACCCCGGCAGCCAAATACTATTGCTCTGTGAGGCTCCAGTTTTATTGTTATTGTTACTTTTTGTTACTTCTTTTTCTATTCAGTCCCTCTCGTATTCATATACAGATATCGAGCCCCTTATCCAGAAACCCATTATCCAGAAAGTTCCGAATTACTGAAAGGCCATCTCCCAAAGACTCCATTTTAATCAAATAATTCACATTTTTAAAAATGATTCCCCTTTCTCTGTAATAATAAAACAGTACCTGTACTTGATCCCAACTAAGATATAATTACCCCTTATTGGGGGCAGAACAGCCCTATTGAGTTTATATAATGGTTAAATGATTCCCTTTTCTCTGTAATAATAAAACAGTACCTGTACGTGATCCCAACTAAGATATAATTACCCCTTATTGGGGGCAGAACAGCCCTATTGGGTTTATTTCATGGTTAAATGATTCCCTTTTCTCTGTAATAATAAAACAGTACCTGTACTTGATCCCAACTAAGATATAATTACCCCTTATTGGGGCAGAACAGCCCTATTGGGTTTATTTAATGGTTAAATGATTCCCTTTTCTCTGTAATAATAAAACAGTACCTGTACTTGATCCCAACTAAGATATAATTACCCCTTATTGGGGCAGAACAGCCCTATTGGGTTTATTTCATGGTTAAATGATTCCCTTTTCTCTGTAATAATAAAACAGTACCTGTACTTGATCCCAACTAAGATATAATTAATCGTTACTAGAGGCAGAACAATCCTGTTGGGTTTAATTACTGTTTAAATAATGTTTTTAGCAGACTTTAGGTAGGAGATCCGAATTATGGAAACAACCCTTATCCAAAAAAACCTAGGTCCTGAGCATTCGTAATAATAGGTCCTTTACCTGTACCAGCCTCTCATTTAAACTACTCCCTGGTTGCTAAGGTAATTTGGACCCTAGCAACCAGATAGCTGCTGAAACTCCAAACTGAAGAGCTGCTGAAGAAAAAGTGAAATAACTAAAAAAAAATACAAATTCTGCTCTGTGCGCCTCTCTCCCCGGCACGTCGGGAAACATGAGGTTAACTGAGCAGAATCAGATGAAAGGCATTGGGTCCCGGTTCTCCATGGGGAAGGTAATTAGATACAATGTGGTACTGCTGCCATCAGCGCCAGGGATTTGTGTCACTGCTGCAACTTGCACAAAATAATAGTCGGCAGCAGCCAGAGCAGCTGAATCAGTAATATCTGCACATCCACTCGGCACTTTCTGCTGCTGCTGCTCGGATTAAAAGCCCCTGAGCCAAGCCGGCCCGGTGGTTTAGTATGATGTAGAGAGTAATATTCTGAGACAATTTGCAATTGGTCTTCATTTTTTATTATATGTAGTTTTTTTAATTATTTTACTTTTTGTTCAGCTGCTCCCCAGCTTGGAGTTTCAACAGCTATCTGGTTGCTAGGGTCCAAATTACCATAGCAACCAGGCAGTGGTTTGAATGAGAAACTGATATATGAATAGGAGAGGGGCTGAATAGAAAAATAAGTTATAACAAGTAACAGTAAGAATAAAATTTATTGTCTTACAGAGCAGTAGATTTTCAGATGTCGGGGTCAGTGACCCCCATCTGAAAGCTTCAAACAGAAGAAGAAGGCAAATAATTAAAAAACTATAAAAAAATAAATAATGAAGACCAATTAAAAAGTTGCTTAGAATTATAAATGTAGAATAGCCAAATGTTTACTAGCAATCACAATGCACTAAAAGTGTCACTTATAAGTTAACTTACCCTTTAATATATATGTGCTACATCTTGCTAGAAAAGAAGAATCTCCAGGCAGTGACCCTTCAGCTTATACTAATATAAAGCTTGTTAGGGGATGCTGGGAGTTGTAGTTCAGCAGCAGGATAAACATGGCTGTGTAAGCAAGCTGTATTAGGTTGAAAAATAAAAGATCCAAGAAAAGTGCTGCACCCTCTCCCCAGCTATAAATGTCCTTTGTGTTTGTGCTTCAGTCTGCAAGTCATGTGCTCCCAGGCACCGTACATGTGACTTATTAACTCTCTGACCATTACATTCATTATATTTTGTCCAGCAGAGACAGGGTTAAAAGCAGGTCTGTATGAGCAAACTTAGGGGGCTGTTCCTGCTGAATTGTGTTTAGTACAGGGGAATCCCTATGTGCCATAGTTTTATGGTATCTCTCTGTACAGGCTATGAGCAAACTTAGGGGGCTGTTCCTGCTGAATTGTGTTTAGTATAGGGGAATCCCTATGTGCCATAGTTTTATGGTATCTCTCTGTACAGGCTATGAGCAAACTTAGGGGGCTGTTCCTGCTGAATTGTGCTTAGTACAGGGGAATCCCTATGTGCCATAGTTTTATGGTATCTCTCTGTACAGGCTATGAGCAAACTTAGGGGGCTGTTCCTGCTGAATTGTGCTTAGTACAGGGGAATCCCTATGTGCCATAGTTTTATGGTATCTCTCTGTACAGGCTATGAACTGTTTGGATTTGTTAGTCTTTCCAGTGGCACTAGAAGTATTACTGTAGAACAGGGGGGCTCAACAAGCAGATTGTGATGTACCGCAAGAGTTCAGAGAGCATTGTTACATATAGAGGCAGGTAACACTGTTGGGGCAGTGGATATTGATGGGGGGTGTAACTCAGAGTAGACCCCCACGTGGGACTTTTGGATAGGATCCCGGGATGCACGCCTTTACAGAAACCAGTTTGTGCAATAGGAATATTACTCTTTATTCATTTCCATTACAAATATTATCTTTAAAAACAGATTCTTTGCCAATATCAATTGAGAAGAAATGAATTCTCTGGGAGGTGCCAATAAGCACTGTGAATGAAATTCTACGGGATGGTGATTTTTTTCTAAAAGTTAATAGGTTAGCAGTTCTAATGTGTAGCGCTGGCTCCTTCTGAAAGCTCAGACTCAGGCACACTTTACTGCTGCGCTGCAAGTTGGAGTGATATCCCCCCCTCCCCCCCAGCAGCCGATCAGCAGAACAATGGGAAGGGACAAGATAGCAGCTCCCAGTAGGTATCAGAATAGCACTCAATAGTAAGAAATCCAAGTCCGGCTTGGGACTCCTCCAGTTACATGGGAGTAGGAGAAACAATAGGTTAGCTGAAAGCAGTTCTAATGTGTAGCGCTGGCTGAAAGCTCAGACTCAGGCACACTTTACTGCTGCGCTGCAAGTTGGAGTGATATCCCCCCCTCCCCCCCAGCAGCCGATCAGCAGAACAATGGGAAGGGACAAGATAGCAGCTCCCAGTAGGTATCAGAATAGCACTCAATAGTAAGAAATCCAAGTCCGGCTTGGGACTCCTCCAGTTACATGGGAGTAGGAGAAACAATAGGTTAGCTGAAAGCAGTTCTAATGTGTAGCGCTGGCTGAAAGCTCAGACTCAGTCACACTTTACTGCTGCGCTGCAAGTTGGAGTGATATCCCCCCCCCCCCACCACCAGCAGCCGATCAGCAGAACAATGGGTTGAAAGCAGTTCTAATGTGTAGTGCTGGCTACTTCTGAAAGCTCAGACTCAGGCACGATGCACAACTGCAACTCCCACGATGCTGAGGAAGCCTTTAGCTGAAGGCATTGGGGAAAGCCACTTTCCTTACCTTAGTTACACAATGCCATTGAGGCCAGGGGGCACACACACTGGGTAAGATTATACTGACAGTGCTAATCTGGATTATTAGAGAAAGTTGGATAATCCTCCAGCAATAGCTTCCGCTCCATCCCTTAGTCAGGAGGAACAGCTGTTTGTTTGTCTCCAAATGTAAGAAAACAAGATGAGTTTCATATAAGGATCAGGGGGAGATCCTTGGCACTATAGGCATGGAGGCATGGCAGGCGTATTTATTACGATGGTGAGGGAGGGAGCAATAAGGTAACATTTAGGTGCTCACCCAAAATTTCTTAAAATTGCCAGGGCTTCTATCATAGTTATCTGCATAGTTATCAGGCCCACTCATTAGCCCATTGGTCACCTTGGCCTCATGGTCTGAGTACAATAGATCCCCAATAGGAAGGACAATTGATTGTAAATGCACAAATAGTCCCTCCACCCAAATCCACCCTCTCCCACACAAGCCCCCGTCCCTTTTTAACCTGAAACCACATTTTTGGGTCTCTTGAAGTTCCCTCTGTCCCTGACTTCAGATACTCCCAATTGTGACCCAGTAATCAACTCTATAAAGCAAATAAATCTAGAAACAAATATAGCTTTCTCATAATTAAAACAAGAGGAAAAACTATGTTCAGAATAACAATATGGCATCTCCCACCCTTATGTTTAAATTGAGATATACAGAGAAGGAATGCTGTGTTTGCTAAATGATCTGTACTTTTGGTGAATTGTTATTTTAGACATTATATTATTGTTCCTCTCCCAACTGAACTTCTTTTAGGACAATTATTTCCTTGCCTTATTTGTGTTTCAGCGTATAAATATATATATGTAGATAGATAAATATATATATAGCAAAGCCCTGTGGAACAATTAGATAATATGGTAGAGTAATGCAGTGCATAGATGCAGCTCTAGCGCCACCTCTTGGCAGACACACAGACATGTTTTGGTTGTGATGCAGCATGGGACAAACATGTTAAAGCTGCAGACACCATCCCTGGAACATTTACAGCATCCCATTGCTGTAAATGTTAACTCCCGGCACCCACACTCAGGTACTAAGTTTCAGTGTAGGTGAGGTTGAATAAGTTCAAGCCTTTTTTCTGTGAAATCCTCCCTAATATCAAGTGCAAAGCAGTTGTATCAACTTCTTCCTCAAATCTTTTGTTTCTCAGGCACCAGAAAGTAGATTGTAAGCTTTATGGGCAAGAAACAATTACCAGCCACATTGTGTGCCTTGTAGATAGCCTAAGGAATACACTAAAAATATGTATTTAGAAATATGTTTCTTTAGTTCCCTCCCCTCGTGGCTCAGTCCCAGCACTGCATTGCTACACCTGACTGCACAATACTATTACTCCTATTGCAACTGGCAGGAAAGGGTGAGGGGTGTGTGGGGCTTTGGGCCCTTGGTACCGGCTGAATCCTGAGTGCCCCTGATGCCTCTGGTTAATGAAATCTCCCTGCAATAACAAAGAACAGCAAAGCTATATGATGTTTCCCAAATCTCTGCAGCAGGGGGCGCTCCAGCTGGGATGTTGGAGTCATTGCTAGGCAACCATCTGCTCTGCTGATTGGAAAGAGCAACTCTCAGCATCCTTACATCCGTTGAGTTTCTGGAGTTGAATTCCGGGAATTATTTTTCCCTTTTTTATTGTAGCTATGGCTCTTAAAGGGACACTATCACTTTAAGCAAATAACAGGATTTTGTTTCCCACTAACCTGATGATGCCCCTATTACACTCACAATTTGACCAAACCCTGCCCAAAGCCCCATCCCATTAGTGATGACAGTAGGAAGCCCAGACAGGTGTGAGGGGCAGGGCTTCCATGGGAATGGGAGGAGTTGGGTCGGATCACATGTGTGTTTGGTGTAAATGGGTCATGGCTAGGGCAGATCGGCGCTGCTATATGGGTGTTGCAATCAATTCATTTCCTTACTTAAAATAAAATCTCATAAAAGGTTTTATGTTTACATTTTGGTGGGTGTGACTGTGGCCATTTTATTAACCCCTTACTTTGTCTTGTCAGGTTGCGCCGGCTGCAGCAGAGAGATAAAGAACGGACAGGCCTTACTGGCGCTGGACAAGCAGTGGCACTTGGGATGTTTTAAATGCAAATCCTGCGGCAAAGTCCTAACGGGCGAATACATCAGCAAGTAAGTCTGAGGCAGCCCGGCACTGCCACATTCAGCCCCAAAGGCAGGGGAGGCAGACCCTGTGGCTGCTCAGGGACCCAGGGCTTTGCTGACAATTTTAGCAATCGGGTTTGGCCCATTTGTCACATCCTCTCCCTGATTTGTGTCAGACTACAAGGGGTTAACTTTGTAGGTGAAACTTCACACTGCCACCCCTCAGGGATGCAATATGTCCACTCACTGGCATCATCAGCATGGTCAGCCGGGACAGCGAGGGGCCACAGTCAGAGCCGGGGAAATGCCTAAACCAGAGCACTGTCCTCTCTGAGGGAGTTCAGTGTGGGTGGTACAGATTTACCCAGGAACTGACAGGGGCAGGGAGGAGCACGAGGATAGTGAGTGGAGACAAAATGGATGAGAAAACAGAGGAAAAGTGCAGGAATAGTAGGCAATAAAGAGTAATACAGATCCAATAGAGAGGGGGAAAGTGTCCTGTGAGGTAAACAGGAAGTACTGGCAGCAAATGGGAGCCGGAGAGAAAGTGTCCTGTGAGGTAAACAGGAAGTACTTGCAGCAAAGTGTCCTGTGAGGGCAAAGACACACGGGACGATTAGTCGCCGCAACTTTTAGCTAAGCAAGTCGCTGTGACTAACCGCGACAACTTTTTGCCATAAAGGATTATGAGCATCACTGCAACAATTTGCGCGACCACATTCGTCGCACGACTAATCGCCCCCATGTGTCCACCCTGAGGTAACCAGGAAGTACTTGCAGCAAATGAGAGCTGGAGTGAAAGTGTCCTGTGAGTTAACCAGGAAGTACAGCAAATTAGGTTGAGGGAAAGTGTCAGGAAGTGTAGGAAGTATTTATAGCAAAGGAAACAGAGACAGATAAGTCATTGATGTTATATATATATATATATATATAAAGAAACATTTAATTCATGAGCTATGTACAAGTTACTAGTTATCTGGGAGTGAGTAGTAATAATGACTTCAGTAAATGCCACTCACGAGTTTAAGCTCATTTCTTCAGAGAAGAGTGTCACTGTGAGCATAAAAATGTGTCAGCTCTTGAACACTCCATAATAAACTCCATTATGACTTCTATAGAAATGCACAAGTCCTGGTAAATTACATTCACAAATGTCTGAAGTCACACACAGCAATTTTTTGGGGTGGAAAAATAGTGGCCGGAATTACAGAGAGAGGGAAGAGGCCTGTGTGTGACTCCGGTGCCAGATTATTTTGTATGCCCAGTCCTGTAATGTCAGGGGCAGAAAGGCCCAAACACACCCAGACCCTAAGCAGGTGGGAAGGGGGCTTACAGGGCTATATTCTTACTTGCATGTTGCTGGTGTATATGTGAATGTGTACAGCAGCTCTGTGACACCTTACGCAATAATTTACAAATTAGAACCTGCTTTCCACACTCCTCGTGCCTTTCCTCATGTACTGTCTATTTAATCAAGAATACATGGGGGAGTAACCCTGCTTATTGGGAGCATTAGACATTATATAACTGGGTATATCTCTGCTTCCCCATTAGGGATGGCTCTCCTTACTGTGAGAAGGATTACCAGCTGATGTTCGGGGTGAAGTGTGAGGCATGCAATGAGTTTATCACTGGAAAAGTGCTGGAGGTGAGTTCCCACCACTAATTACACAACGAATTGTGCTCCACTAGACCTATGGGGCATTTTGAACCAACTACAACTCCCAATGTCTCTTTCCTTGCTAATCTGTGAGGTGGATTCTGGCAGTTGCAGTTGTGAAACAGCCAGATCGGCATCAGCATCTCATATACCCTCTCAGAAGATACTGGATACTGGTATTGCTGGGGCCACTTTGTAATGAAATACTGGGGTCACTGTGACCTGCATTGCTGGGGCCACTTTGTAATGAAATAGTGGGGTCACTGTGACCTGCATTGCTGGGGCCACTTTGTAATGAAATAGTGGGGTCACTGTGACCTGCAGTGCTAAGGCCACTGTGTAATGACTAGGTAGGTCCTCTGCGCTAAGCCTTCCAGATCTCATGCATCAAACCCCCAGCAATAGAGCCGCACTCTCAGCCAATGTCCAATCGAAAAATATATATAGGGGGAGCACAAGGCAAAATGCAAAAATTCTGCAAAAAAGGGCTTTAATTTTTATGCCATACACTGTAAAAAGTACTTTTTTTGCAGAAATGTTGCATTTTGTCTCGTGCTTCCCCCCTATATATATTTTTCCACTGTGTAATGAAATACTGGGGTCACTGTGGCATGCATTGCTGGGGCTCCTGTGTAATACTTACAAACACACATACGTACAAACATGCATACCTACATACTCACATCCATATAAACATACATATATGGCTAATTGTGTACTGTTGAATCAGTAATCGCTCCTACACCATGTTGGCCACAAGATGGCAGCAGTGAAGCACAGAAAAACGTGGAAGTATTTATTAAGGATTTTGTTAATAACAAATTGTTTACTATTACTGTGGATTAATCACATATAGGGGTAGGTCACCTTGAAGTTAACTTTTAGTATGTCATAGAATGGACAATTCTAAGCAACTTTTCAATTGTTCTTCATTATTTATTTGTTATAGTTTTTAAAATTATTTGCCATCTTCTAACAAATTGGGGTCACTGACCCCGGCAGCCAGAAATTTTTTTTTTTCGTGAGGCTACAGTTTTATGGTTATTGTTACTTTTCATAACTTATTTTTGTATAAATAAGAGAAGCAACGGGTCTTGTTGAAAAAGTGAAAGTAAAGGAAAAGGGAATATTGCTGTTAAAATACCAACATTACAAGCAGAGATTGGAGGTTTCTGGGGGCGGGGTTTTATTTTATACTTATTTAATATTCAGACAATACTGCATATATAAGGGATACACGTGTGTGTGTGTGTATATACCATGAAACATGTTGCTGAGGGACTGGGGTCAGTGACCCATAGGGGGCCTCTCTGAATGGAGACAAGAAACAGCTGAACATCAGCCATTTCCTGCGAGGGCTAAATAAAAGCTTTTCCCACAGAGTTGGCGGGAAGGGGGGCTTCCGTGTTGTATTGTCTGCTGTCCCCTCCTCGCTGATTTATACCAGCACCAGAATACTTTGTGTTGTACAAGGATGAAATGTACTGCCCCCCACGTGCTAGAGCTGGGCATCGGGGCAATTAGTCTGTTGTATAATAATTATTTTCATTATTTGTGACATCTGTAAGGGGAACTCACTGGCCCCTGTGCAACCCAATTGTGCTCCTTACACAGTAATCTGACCATAATTATTGGGGAAATAATTATTGGGCTCTGCAGAGAAAGTGACCCTAGCTTCCACTTTTGGCAACAGGAAAGCAGAATGCATCTATATTTACATTCGTATAACTTGGCACAGACACACTTTGTCAGCACAAAAAGCAGTTATTTACATAATAATATGTTTTTTTTCCAGTCTAACATTGCCTGGCCCGTTGCCAGGGTTGTTGCCACCCTTTGGCCCTGCATCTGTACGGCCTGTTTTTCCACTTTATTACATAATTTTGATCTTTTTGCTGCAGTTGGGGAGTTATGGAATTATAGTTTGTCCTGAAAGCCTTGCAGGAACTTCTGCCAAATGGGCCAATTTTCCACAAGAGAAGCGAAGTGGTTGGCATCAGAAAGGCCATCTTAGGACGGCACACACCCCCAAATCACCCCTGGTTGATGCATTGGTGCACAAGTGATGATGTAACAGCTCAAACACTTCCCAAAGAGCCAAAAGCTGGCCCATATCCTTATCACTTTCGTATGATTGGTGCCTGCCAATTATTTCATGTTCAGAACAGCCTCCCATTGGTTATTTTTAGGGCTTTATCCTACAATTTCAGGCTGAATGTAAGTTTCAGATAGTTGCATTTAAACGTACAACCGATTTTCAAAAGTTCATTGGAAGAAGACTAAAATCTGAATATGTATGGCCGGCTTAACAAACCAGGATTCCACTGAGAAGCCTCTGTATAAGGACTGTGGCACACGGGGGCACCAAATCTCCCTTGTTGTGGGCGACTAATCTCCCCAAAATGCCATCCCACCGGCGAAAAGGTAAATTGTCAGTGGGATGGCATACGGGAAATCGCAAAAGTTGTCTTGAGAGGAAACTTCTGCGATTTCGGGAAATTGTGGCGCCGCGTATGCCATCCCACTGACGATTTACCTTTTCGCCGGTGGGATGGCATTTTGGGGAGATTAGTCGCCCACAACAAGGGAGATCTGGTGCTGACGTGTGCCCGGTGGGATAGCATTTCGGGAAGATTAGTCGCCGGCGACAAGGGAGATTTGTCACAGGCAACTAATCTCCCCGTGTGTCACAGCCCCAATGAGCTGCCATTTATCTAAGATAAAGATAACTGGCTGTAACTGGTGGAAGGGAGGAGTTTATCTATACAGTCTTGTCAATGGATTCTGGTTTGTTTGACTTTGCTCTTTGGGACCAGGAAGTAGAAAGTGAGTTTAGTTTCATTATCAAAATTTGACCTGTTTAGTGCAAGAAATAACACTACACTTTACTAATTAAAGCAATAGGCAAAGAGAATGTTCAGCACAACCAATGATAACAAAGGGGGCACACTGTACCTTCAATGTGGAGCCTAGTGGTGTTTCTTATCTTTAGGGCGCTGCAGACATGGGTAAATTACAATGATTGACAGATACTGTGCCAGGCACACCAGGCTGATGCAACCAATCTGCCCCTTGCTGTAAGTGCACTGACAGACACAGCTTTGGGCTTTTTGCACATGTGGAGGGAAAGCATGCATTTTTGTGCCACAATCTGCCCCATATGTGCACAAAGGCCAGTACCGTGCCTGTCACTGCGCCGGTGGGAGCAGATCGGCCTGTTCTCTGCCTGGTGTTCCATCAGGGTCGGACTGGGCCACCCCTCATCCTTGCTGGGCGCTGCCCCGGGCCGCCGGTCAGGGTTAGGTGGGGGGGTGTGGAGGCTATGGTGGGGGCTGGCAGCCCTGGTGGGCCCTGCACCCCCAGTCCAACCATGTGTTCCATTGGCCTTTAGCTATATCCCACTGTCACAACATATACAGCCCAAAAATGCACACTTGGGCCTGGGCAGTGACAGGTGGAGGCAAAAGAAGGAACAGCGAGAGGAGGTGCCGGCATTGGGCAGTCACTGGCATTTCTCTGCCACGTCTCCATTACCCTTACGGTTCTCCTTGATGTTAAATATCTGCTTTCTTCCCATTTGTGAATCTTTGTTATGCACACAATGTAGTGTTTGTGATCGGTTTCCTTGATATGGACTGTGTCGCTTTAGAACAAAACATTAAAAAGTTTGTCCGAAGGGTTAATGCCTTATTGCTGAGCCCATGTTATATTGAATAATGCTTTCTGTCGATGGGCTAATTTTATTGTTAGATCATGCCGGGACATTTATTTGATTTTTATTATAGTAAATGTGCAGTGCCCTCCTATATGGTGATTTATGCAGTGTTTTTCCATAGGATACATCCGCTCCTTTGTTAATTCAGCCACAGGCATTTAAACTGTTAACACATTGCTAGGGTTTTTATCTTTAGCAACAAGACAGGGGCTCATATGACTAGTATTTGTATCTATTATTTGTTGTTTTGTCATAGAAATAATATAGAAAAAGTAACATGGGGAGAGCAGCCCCAGCCCTAGCAATGAGTTACGTTGATGACTATTTTTTAACACACATTGAGATTTCATAGTTGGGAACATCGCTTACTCACTACTAATTATCCACATCGATCCCCCCACATGTTCCCTGTTACGTCAGTGGTATAAATTGTTCCCTGTGCCCCAGACTTGTATTTTATTCTGTAGCACTGCTGGTCTGTAGCTAAATGAACTGGTGCAGAATGAGGCCAGACCTGCTGAGATTCAACTGACGTCGGTGTCTCCAGGAATTAGAGGAGACGACTGTGACTTCCTTTCTGCCTCTTTAATTCTTGTCTCTTTGCATTAAGTCAGGCGCTGTGACAGTGTCTCTCCTTGTTATTGTGGGGAGACTTTGTCTGGGCACACAATAAGCTGTACCCCCATACTGTACTGTCTAACACTATGGCACCTCCTACCCATATGTATAAATACAAATATACAGAGAAGGAATGTTCTGGGCACACAATAAGCTGTACCCCCATACTGTACTGTCTAAGGGAAACACTATGGCACCCCCTACCCATATGTATAAATACAAATATACAGAGAAGGAATGTTCTGGGCACACAATAAGCTGTACCCCCATACTGTACTGTCTAAGGGAAACACTATGGCACCTCCTACCCATATGTATAAATACAAATATACAGAGAGGGAATGTTCTGGGCACACAATAAGCTGTACCCCCATACTGTACTGTCTAAGGGAAACACTATGGCACCCCCTACCCATATGTATAAATACAAATATACAGAGAAGGAATGTTCTGGGCATACAATAAGCTGTACCCCCATACTGTACTGTCTAACACTATGGCACCCCCTACCCATATGTATAAATACAAATAAACAGAGAAGGAATGTTCTGGGCACACAATAAGCTGTACCCCCCATACTGTACTGTCTAACACTATGGCACCCCCTACCCATATGTATAAATACAAATATACAGAGAAGGAATCTTCTGGGCACACAATAAGCTGTACCCCCCATACTGTACTGTCTAACACTATGGCACCCCCTACCCATATGTATAAATACAAATAAACAGAGAAGGAATGTTCTGGGCACACAATAAGCTGTACCCCCCATACTGTACTGTCTAACACTATGGCACCCCCTACCCATATGTATAAATACAAATATACAGAGAAGGAATGTTCTGGGCACACAATAAGCTGTACCCCCATACTGTACTGTCTAAGGGAAACACTATGGCACCCCCTACCCATATGTATAAATACAAATATACAGAGAAGGAATGTTGTGGGCACACAATAAGCTGTACCCCCATACTGTACTGTCTAACACTATGGCACCCCCTACCCATATGTATAAATACAAATATACAGAGAAGGAATGTTCTGGGCACACAATAAGCTGTACCCCCATACTGTACTGTCTAAGGGAAACACTATGGCACCCCCTACCCATATGTATAAATACAAATATACAGAGAAGGAATGTTCTGGGCACACAATAAGCTGTACCCCCATACTGTACTGTCTAACACTATGGCACCCCCTACCCATATGTATAAATACAAATATACAGAGAAGGAATGTTCTGGGCACACAATAAGCTGTACCCCCCATACCGTACTGTCTAACACTATGGCACCCCCTACCCATATGTATAAATACAAATATACAGAGAAGGAATGTTCTGGGCACACAATAAGCTGTACCCCCATACTGTACTGTCTAAGGGAAACACTATGGCACCCCCTACCCATATGTATAAATACAAATATACAGAGAAGGAATGTTCTGGGCACACAATAAGCTGTACCCCCATACTGTACTGTCTAAGGGAAACACTATGGCACCCCCTACCCATATGTATAAATACAAATATACAGAGAAGGAATGTTCTGGGCACACAATAAGCTGTACCCCCATACTGTACTGTCTAAGGGAAACACTATGGCACCCCCTACCCATATGTATAAATACAAATATACAGAGAAGGAATGTTCTGGGCACACAATAAGCTGTACCCCCATACTGTACTGTCTAAGGGAAACACTATGGCACCCCCTACCCATATGTATAAATACAAATATACAGAGAAGGGATGTTCTGGGCACACAATAAGCTGTACCCCCATACTGTACTGTGTAAGGGAAACACTATGGCACCCCCTACCCATATGTATAAATACAAATATACAGAGAAGGAATGTTCTGGGCACACAATCTATACTCTCATATTGTATTTGTGCTTTTTAAGGGTAGCAACAATATGTATAAAACATTTTTGTGCACTGGTTATTCACATGTGCATGCTGGGAGTTGTAGTTCAGCAGCAGGGGACGTTCCAGTGGCATCTTGTCAGCACAGAGACAGAGGCATCAGACAACAGTAGGATGGTGCAGCCCATAACACCCTGGCCTTAGGGATGAGGGAGCAGCCTGGTGAGTCTCGGAGCTCATTACCTGGGATTATTCCCCTCCTCCCCCAGTCTGTGCTGGAACCTGGCTCCTGCCATGAGAATATTCTCCAGCTCCCTCCTCCCTCCCTGCTGTGGGGTTTTTTTTTGTTTTTCTGGGCAGCCAATAGCAGCTGTGGGATTTCCCTGGCTGTGTGTAATTAGGGACACATCATTATGTAAGCGTGGGGCTGTGTAAAGCGCCTCCCTCCCTACTCCCACACTGGGAGCTCACACACGTAGGGAGAATCGGGGGGCTTTGTGTTCTAGGTGGAGTGGAGCGACCCACGCGGAACCCAAGCTGGCAGGTAAAGCTTTGTTTGTTCTACTCTGTGGGTACTGGGTGTCTCCTGGGTGCATAGAAGGTGCAACCGGTGGCACTGGGGATATTGGGTGCTGGAGTTGTAATTGGTGAGTAATTAGTGAGTAGAGGGAGTAGAGTGAGTATGGGGAGTAGAGTGAGTATGGGGAGTAGAGTGAGTATGGGGAGTAGAGTGAGTATGGGGAGTAGAGTGAGTATGGGGAGTAGAGTGAGTATGGGGAGTAGAGTGAGTAGAGTGAGTATGAGGAGTAGAGTGAGTAGAGTGAGTATGGGTAGTGTTGGCCGCCCTAGTTGCAAGGAGCAGGGATTAACAATCAGATTACAAAGGTGAATGTGCTTGGAGAGCAATGGCAGTCAGTCTGGGCTATACATTCCTGTTTGGGGCAGAACCAGGGTACTTTGTCAATTTTAAAGGGGGTGCTGCACCAGAGCATGCTGGGAAACTACCTGGCAGGTCAGAATATAGCCCCCCTCCCCAGAATGCTTGTAAACCCCTGGGTCCACTGATCACTCCTGCAGAGGAGTTTGTATGAATGCTGTGTATCTATTAGAGTGTAAGCCTTTTTGAACAGATATGAATACAGTCTCCTTATTCTCTGTAACACAGACATACTTGGGACTTGCCTGATGGTGTTTGTCAGGTTCCTGATGGTGCTGCTGGTCCTGCAAATAATAACAGGACTAATGTCAAATCCACACCCAGCAGGGATAATTAGCCTGTCATACAGATGCACGCTGCAGACCGGACAGGTTTCATTGCAGCCGTGCCATATGCAGAAAAAAAATTGCTAATAAGAATGTGTCTGTTATCTGGTTGCTAGGGTACTATTGATCTTAGTAACCAGGCAGTGGTTCAAATGGTAGACTAGAAAATGAAAAGGAGAGGGGCTGATTAGAGAGATAAATAAGTTATAAATGGTATATTGAATTTTATGTTTTTTACTAACTCTCTGACCATCTGTTATTATGTTATGCGGGGTGTATGTGCAAGATGTTTGTGTGTAGATTTCATTGCATCAATACAGAGCGGGTCTGCGCTACTACCCAGATCCCAACACGTTGTACAGGTCACACCCCTTGGGTGCAAATTGTGCAATGAGCTGTGCCTATGAGAGGCATTGTGTGTAACATGAGTAACAAAAGTTTCTTTGTGAGATTAATGGGATAATTGGTCACACCTGTCTGTCATATAAGTGCAACTTGCACATTTTCACCTATGAATTACTCTAGGCCAGAATCCACCCAATAGCAGGGCCAGTAGATCTGACACTATGCACCATGCCTATATATTATACAGTTACTGTGTGTATAGGATATGGGGGTTACACTGTGCCTATATATTATACAGTTACTGTGTGTATAGGATATGGGGGTTACACTGTGCCTATATATTATACAGTTACTGTGTGTATAGGATATGGGGGTTACGCCGTGCCTATATATTATACAGTTACTGTGTGTATAGGATATGGGGGTTACACCGTGCCTATATATTATACAGTTACTGTGTGTATAGGATATGGGGGTTACGCCGTGCCTATATATTATACAGTTACTGTGTGTATAGGATATGGGGGTTACACTGTGCCTATATATTATACAGTTACTGTGTGTATAGGATATGGGGGTACGCCGTGCCTATATGTCACAGAGGGAGGGGTACAATGGGAGGCTTTTTGTATGTCTGTCTGTTATCTTGTATTATCCTGTTCAGCCCCAGTCCTGTCTAGAGAATAACACAAGGCTGATCTGCACTGTGATTGGCTGTGAGCCTGCAGAATCGTAGCGCGTGTGTATACAGTGCCACAAGCATCTGCCGCATCGTAACCGTCGTTACCGTCACATTTCCAGTCTAAGGTGACCGTCTCCAAGACTCCGGGCTCCTTTTGAAATAATGGAGTATAATAGAGTCACTGGTGAGGGCCACTTTCATCTATTGCTCTCATCTCAGAATCTTTGTATGTTAGGAGCCCATTTCCTATACAGCAGTATTCTGCTGGTTGTTGGGACATAATCACCCTAGCAACCAGGCAAGAATGAAAGATTAACAGGGAAGGCCTATACGGGAAAGTCAAGCAATAAAAATATTAACAGTAGAATCTGACCCCTCACAGTCAATCTGTTTTTGGTTGCTGACACTCATTCTTCATTCAGTCGTACCTATCTGGCTGTTTATATTCTCTGCACTGCTGGTTCTTACTCCATATAGCAAAATCCATCAAATGAACAGTCCTTGAGGATGCTTGGATGCTGCAATTCGATAAGGAAAAGTAATGCGACCTGGCAAAATGCCAGTCACCCACGTGCCATCAGCTGCTGCTGCCACAGAACTGCCTTAAAGGGATCAGGATCAGCATAGGAATATGCAGGGCTGAATGAGAGCAAATGTCAGGGCAGAGTTAATATAGAGGGTCTGGGAAATGCAATAAAAAACTCAGTGGCCAACATGTGGCCCAATAGATATTATTAAATACATTTCTGGGCAGTTCACTGGGGCTGGGAGTTATAGTACAACAACTGGAAGGCATAGACTGCACAGCTCATACCCGGACTGTCAATCTGTGCATTCTGGGAAATGCCAGGGGGGCTGTAAGGTGCCACAGACAGTCACTATTTATTGGGGGGGGGGGGGGCTGTTTGTGCCTCTGGGTACTGGGAATGCCAGGGGGGCTGTAAGGTGCCACAGACAGTCACTATTTATTGGTCTGGGGGGGGCTGTTTGTGCCTCTGGGTACTGGGAATGCCAGGGGGGCTGTAAGGTGCCACAGACAGTCACTATTTATTGGGGGGGGGGCTGTTTGTGCCTCTGGGTACTGGGAATGCCAGTGGGGCTGTAAGGTGCCACAGACAGTCACTATTTATTGGGCTGGGGGGGCTGTTTGTGCCTCTGGGTACTGGGAATGCCAGGGGGGCTGTAAGGTGCCACAGACAGTCACTATTTATTGGGGGGGGGGGCTGTTTGTGCCTCTGGGTACTGGGAATGCCAGTGGGGCTGTAAGGTGCCACAGACAGTCACTATTTATTGGGCTGGGGGGGCTGTTTGTGCCTCTGGGTACTGGGAATGCCAGGGGGGCTGTAAGGTGCCACAGACAGTCACTATTTATTGGGCTGGGGGGGGGACTGTTTGTGCCTCTGGGTACTGGGAATGCCAGGGGGGCTGTAAGGTGCCACAGACAGTCACTATTTATTGGGCTGGGGGGGGGAATGTTTGTGCCTCTGGGTACTGGGAATGCCAGGGGGGCTGTAATGTGCCACAGACAGTCACTATTTATTGGGCTGGGGGGGCTGTTTGTGCCTCTGGGTACTGGGAATGCCAGGGGGGCTGTAAGGTGCCACAGACAGTCACTATTTATTGGGCTGGGGGGGGGCTGTTTGTGCCTCTGGGTACTGGGAATGCCAGGGGGGCTGTAAGGTGCCACAGACAGTCACTATTTATTGGGCTGGGGGGGCTGTTTGTGCCTCTGGGTACTGGGAATGCCAGGGGGGCTGTAAGGTGCCACAGACAGTCACTATTTATTGGGCTGGGGGGGGACTGTTTGTGCCTCTGGGTACTGGGAATGCCAAGGGGGCTGTATGGTGCCACAGACAGTCACTATTTATTGGGCTGGGGGGGGGACTGTTTGTGCCTCTGGGTACTGGGAATGCCAGGGGGGCTGTAAGGTGCCACAGACAGTCACTATTTATTGGGCTGGGGGGGGGACTGTTTGTGCCTCTGGGTACTGGGAATGCCAAGGGGGCTGTAAGGTGCCACAGACAGTCACTATTTATTGGGCTGGGGGGGCTGTTTGTGCCTCTGGGTACTGGGAATGCCAGGGGGGCTGTAAGGTGCCACAGACAGTCACTATTTATTGGGCTGGGGGGGGGGGATGTTTGCGCCTCTGGGAATGCCAGGGGGGCTGTAAGGTGCCACAGTCACTATTTATTGGGCTGGGGGGGGACTGTTTGTGCCTCTGGGTACTGGGAATGCCAGGGGGGCTGTAATGTGCCACAGACAGTCACTATTTATTGGGCTGGGGGGGCTGTTTGTGCCTCTGGGTACTGGGAATGCCAGGGGGGCTGTAAGGTGCCACAGACAGTCACTATTTATTGGGCTGGGGGGGCTGTTTGTGCCTCTGGGTACTGGGAATGCCAGGGGGGCTGTAAGGTGCCACAGACAGTCACTATTTATTGGGCTGGGGGGGCTGTTTGTGCCTCTGGGTACTGGGGATGCCAGGGCCTATTTTGACCTAATGGATGTAACTGATTACAGAGTAATTATATTATGCAATAGGCTGTACTTTTTACCTTTGGATAAGCCCCTTCGTTATCATGGGGCCCTAGGCACAAAGGCCAAATACATCATTTCCATTGTACAGAGTTATATGCATTGAGTTACATAGAGTTATGTGCATTAGGAACATACGTTCATGAGGGGGTGAGCTCCCCTCTGGGTGCGGTTCAGTGTCACACCCTTTAAAGCCTGGAATTCCATGGCTTGTTCATAAAGTACTAAGAATAATGTGCAGGCTGAACAATCCGGCACCTATTTATTTTAACAGAAAATACTCCGCTCTGGAACTCTGAGAAGGGCTGACAGATCTTTGTGTTTTTATGACCATCCAATACTAAAAATGGAGCTGGGGGAGGATACAGGCAGAGCTGCCTTTGGAGGAGCCGATTGGGGCAACAAGGTGGTGCCCATGTACCACCCACCATATGCAGGCAGCACTACATTCAGATACATTCAGAGTTGTCTCTAAAGGTGGCCATACTTAAGATCCACTTGCTTGGCGAGGTCGCCAAGCGAGCAGATCTTCTCCTGATATCCCCAACTACGGATGGGCGATATCGGGCGAATTTTGTCTAATTTGAATTAGAATGCCGGAATAGGCACAGACAGTTCGGGGACCGCATCAACGAGCTGATGCGGTTCCCGATCCGACTACATTTTTTAACCTGCCCGATCGATATCTGCCCAATTTCAGGCCATATATCGGTCGGGCAGTCCGTCGTTAGTGCCCCTACACGGGCCGATGAGCTGCCGAATCTGTCTAAGGGACCCAAATCGGCAGCTACAATCGGCCCATGTATGGCAGCCTTTAGGGCACAACATGTATTGTACGCCCATTTGTTTGCACTTTTCACACTGCTCCGATTTGTAAATCACCCTTAAATATTTTGCCACAAAGCAGCAGAACTAATTGTGTTTTACAGCCAAAATTGTTTCCTTGCGCTTATTAATATATTTCAGGGTGGGGAAGGGGCCTTGTATTTGGCCAGATGAATAGTTTTTTGGCTCAGTCTTTATTAACAGGCGCATGTTACTTATTATCTGTCCGTCACATTAGGGCTTTGGTGCTGAGGGCAATGCCCTGAGTTTCTGGTTGAGGACATATCTATGAATAAAGAACAGTGGGTTGGGGTTGTGTTATAGAAATGCATGGACTTTACTGATGGTAAAATCCCTAAATTCTGGTTAAATGTGGGAGTAGATGGTAAATATACTGATGTCAGGCACTTGCCTGCAGGTGGAGAAGAGCTGAAGCCTCCAAACTAAATATTATTGCATCTGTATATCCTGGAGGTTTGACATTAAATGGAGTTTCTAGGAATTGATGAAACTAGCCAACTGATGCAGTATCTATCATTGTTAACATCAGATTCACAAAAGTATTAGTCCCTATTGTGAATTCAGCAGTGTTCTTTGGAGTGCCAAATTTCTCCATGCAAAAAACTGGGGCGTACTCTAGTTTGACTCCAAATTAATCTTAATTTTGATTTCAGAATTCATTGGCCAAACCCAGAGTGATTTGGCATCTCCAGTCCAATTTTTTTCCTGTTCATGTTAATAAATATATATATACACTTCCCATGAAGGTTTGTTTCATATCGATTAATCAGTTAGATGCAGGATTCATTCTGAATGCATCCTGAACCCTTTATGAATTCTGATTGATCCTTTGCATTTTCCAATCAATTCATCCTTTAATGGAAGATGAATTCCTGGAAAGTGAAGTCATTTTAGGATTGTGATTTTGCAGTAACAGGATAGCAGTAAACAACTGAAAACATAATACCCATAAAGTCTCTTTCGCCTCTTAAGAAATAGGAAGGGAACGTGATCTCACTGCCAAACGGCTTAGTATGAATGCCAAATAGGTGCAGACGTCCCAGGTAGGGCATATTCTGTCTCCATTGATCTAAACAGCTGGCACCATTAGATTATTTGACTGTAATATATTTTGATTTTCTTATTTTTTCCCAGAGATTGCAGGCATGTATATAAAGTTATCTTGCCCATCTGACTTCATCCTAATGTCTATATCTTGTCCTACTATCATTATCCTACCTCGCTGTCTCCAAGTTTTCCTACAATGTCTTGTCTTACTATCATCTTGCCCTACTGTCTCCATCTTGCCCTACTGTCTCCATCTTGCCCTACTGTCTCCATCTTGCCCTACTGTCTCCATCTTGCCCTACTGTCTCCATCTTGCCCTACTGTCTCCATCTTGCTCTACTGTCTCCATCTTGCCCTACTGTCTCCATCTTGTCCTACTGTCTCCATCTTGCCCTACTTTCTCCATCTTGCCCTACTGTCTCCATCTTGCCCTACTGTCTCCATCTTGCCCTACTTTCTCCATCTTGCCCTACTTTCTCCATCTTGCCCTACTTTCTCCATCTTGCCCTACTGTCTCCATCTTGCCCTACTGTCTCCATCTTGCCCTACTGTCTCCATCTTGCCCTGCTGTCTCCATCTTGCCCTGCTGTCTCCATCTTGCCCTGCTGTCTCCATCTTGCCCTGCTGTTGCATAGTTCCCTTAGTGCTGCTATCCTGCCATACTTTTCCACCTGTTTCTACTATCTCTGTCTTGTGCAACCATCACAGCCTTGCCCTAGCCATACCTGCTTTCCTTTACTCTTCCCACCAGTTACAGCTTCTATGTAGAGAACACAAGGTGCAATGTCCAAACAGTTGGCTCTATTTTAGCCCCCTCTAAAGACAGCTGTGTTCCCAGTAACAGCCAGTATAAGGCTCCCCACTAAGACAGATAAAACAAAGACAAGATCTGACAAGGCCTTTCCAGTTTTCTGCACTTCGGCTTAATTTCAATTGTAAGTTCTGAGATGTTATTGTTACACACCAGCAGGGCCACAGCATGTGGAACTGGCAGGTTAGGCCCTGGGTGAGCGCCTCTCTTTGTCCTGCCGAAGTCTGGCCGGTGGGAATATCCTGCAGAAGTACTAACTTCCGATTCACGGAATGCTTGGATAAAATGAGCATAGTTTAGGAACTCAGCCCCCAAGACTATTCACTGTTCCTTCCATTCCAAGCAGAAAGGTATTTTTGGCTAATAGGGTCTGTGTTACCCTTTTCTTATTAATGGATATGTTGTGCAGCTCTTCATAAATGACTGCAATAACAGGTCTGTCTTTGCTTTACTAAACATACAACAGTGTTTGCTGAAGTTAATTAAAGTTAATTCAGATGATCGTATCCCTTCAGTCCTAGTACTGTGTTATTGTGGGGACTGGATAACATACATTGAGCAAAGGGTCACTCAGAGAAGGGTCTGTCGGACTGAACAGCTCATTTTGCCCCAGGGGTGAATCTTTTGATTTCCCCCCCCCCCCTTGTAATTACTCCCATATTGTCCTTGTTCCTGCCCCTATTATAAATTTAAACAGGAAAGCTTTAAGCCTCTGATCTCTAGATCTCCCTTATGTTCCAGCAGAGTCTCGTAATGCTCCAAATATTCTCTAACATGTTTGGAATTCTACAGGAAATACGTGTATTGATTATTCTGCGTTGCTAGAGTCATGCTTAGCTGATACGTTTTGTATCAGAGATGTACATGGATTCATTGTTTGGGTGTTTGTTATGGAGACACTTCCCATCCCTGAAGGATAAAAGCCATTAGTTTATTAGCAGCAACACCCAAGATATGACACCTGGGAATTCATGTTATAAAGGCACAAGGCTGCAAGCTGAGTTATACAGGGAACTCTGAGTATCACTCATGTATTATAAGGGATAATGTACCCCCAGCTGTAAATGATAAGGATATTAGCAGTCACTGAGGGGTTCTGTGCCCCCCATATAAAGGCACAAGGCTGCAGGCTGAGTTATACAGGGAACTCTGAGTATCACTCATGTATTATAAGGGATAATGTACCCCCTACTGTAAATGATAAGGATATTAGCAGTCACTGAGGGGTTCTGTGCCCCCCATATATAGGCACAAGGCTGCAGGCTGAGTTATACAGGGAACTCTGAGTATCACTCATGTATTATAAGGGATAATGTACCCCCTACTGTAAATGATAAGGATATTAGCAGTCACTGAGGGGTTCTGTGCCCCCCATATATAGGCACAAGGCTGCAGGCTGAGTTATACAGGGAACTCTGAGTATCACTCATGTATTATAAGGGATAATGTACCCCCTACTGTAAATGATAAGGATATTAGCAGTCACTGAGGGGTTCTGTGCCCCCCATATAAAGGCACAAGGCTGCAGGCTGAGTTATACAGGGAACTCTGAGTATCACTCATGTATTATAAGGGATAATGTACCCCCTACTGTAAATGATAAGGATATTAGCAGTCACTGAGGGGTTCTGTGCCCATATAAAGGCACAAGGCTGCAGGCTGAGTTATACAGGGAATTCTGAGTAACTTTGGTACTTTTAGTGGCACCTTATTGGTGCCTGTGATTATATATGCTCCGAAATGTTCATTATGTGTTTCTGCCAAATAAGAACCCCATCCATCTGGGAGAGGTGAATAGGAAGGCAGTCACAGTGGATTTAACTAAACCAAGATTAAACTAGAGAATATTTTTCACTTTCTGGGTACAGTACACATTGGCTGATCTACTTCCAGTGCTGAATTATAAAGGTTTCCAATTACAGTACAGGGCTGCATAACGCATTGTCACTATATTTTACAGCTTTCTGGTTAATGGGTTTCCAGATGTTTCTGGATAATGGGTTTGCAGATCTCAAATAATAGTGTAATTCTCCACTGCTTCTGTTACTAGGCTACAAATCCTACAAGCTGTTTGGCAAAAGGTTACTTTTTTTGTGCAAACCCCTATCGGTGCAGAGAAGTCCCGGGCTTAGTGATTGCACTGTTACACAGTTTGGCACTACAGATAGTGAGGGTAACCTGTTTGTGTTACAGGCCGGCGACAAACACTATCACCCGAGCTGTGCACGATGCAGCAGATGCAACCAGATGTTCACCGAAGGGGAAGAAATGTACCTACAAGGTAAGGGGATTCCTGGGGGAGCGACTGAGACAACCTCTGAACTCATATTCTCATTAATACCCTTTAAACCAGGGGTGGCCAATACGTCAATCGCAGTCCACCAGTCGATCCCCCGTGGATTTCTGGTGGACCGCGATCACTGGGGATGCGGACGTACACATTCACGCCGCACTTCCGCATTCTTCCGGCCGATCGCGACCGCAAAAAGTATGGCCACCCCTGCTTTTAACCAAGGTTCTACACTGAAACCTGATAGCTTGCTGTCCTGTAGATGGTCTCTCTGGTGCTCCGTCCTCTGCACCATGTTATCCAATTGGTAATAGTTATTAATGAGAGATTCAATGGACAAATGCAGATTTACTGCAACTTTATTGTAACCCACACACCATGTTTCGGGCACCACTGGCCTTTTTCAAGGGCATTAATGCTGTGTTAATACTCTATCGGTACATTCTTATTTGTGGGCTCCAGGTTATTGTTCCGACAATTTTCGTACCATGGCAATTGGTCGTTTAGTCCAGGGGTCCCCAATCGCCAGGCCGTGGACCAGTTCTGGGCCGTGGATGGCATGGCAGTGGGCCGCAGCGCACCCCCCCCCCAGTGCATCGCATGTATTACGTGCTGCCCCCCATCCCTCTGCCTCCGGTCCGTGGAAATTTTTTTTGCCTCCTACCGGGCCGTGGTGATAAAAAAGTTGGGGACCCCTGGTTTAGTCGATAGGTTAGAAAAATTTCCATCGGATAACGATAAAATCTGTGCATATATTGCACGATATCCATGTGTGACCTACAGTGTTTTTGTGGGACGTAACTTTCATACGATTGTCTGGCAATTTTTAATGGCCAGAACATCGTCGGATTTGTTATTTGATCACTTTAATCCTACATAAAGGGGACCCGTCACCCACACATAAACAGCTGGAAAATAAAACCCAAATTCTTTTTTTAATTAAATCACCCATACCTGTAATAAATGTATTTCAAAATCTGCGCTGTCACTCATATATTGCCTGCCCCGCCTCTATGACTTCGGCATAGAGGCGGGGCAGGCAATATATGATATATGATTGGCAGCTCAGATTTTTCAATTATAATTACTTTAATTCTCCATTCAGCACTTCCTAGATATCACCCAGATGGCAAATGTATAAGATTTTGGGATAAAACAAAGCTTGCCTTAATAACAGTGTTTCCAAAATGGCGTCGGCCTGCTGGCTGTAACTGTAAATTCCAAAACTGAAGGAAAAAGAAATTCAATAACTTACAGTTGTGTTCAAAATTATTCAACCCCCAATGCTGTAAAGGGTTTTAGGGAATTCAGTGTACATTTGTAATTGTGTTCAGAATGAAATCTTACAAAGACTTTTTTTAAAGAACCAAGTGCAACTAAAATGACATCAATTGTTTTTGTAATACAGTATTAAATGTTTTTTTTGTGATTTCTTCATTGACACAATTATTCAACCCCTTAAAGACTACCACTCTTAAGAACAGAGGTTCATTCAAGTGTTTTCGATCAGGTATTGAAAACACTCGTGGATGTCCACAAGCAGCAATAAAGCATAATAAGCACAAAATTAGGCAGATTTAAAATGACTGTGATACTGCGCTCCTTCTAGACATTTACTGGTGTGTTTACAAACATGGTGAAGTCAAGAGAATGGCCCAGGAAGACAAGAGAATAGGTGATTTCTCTTCACAGGAAGGGCAATGGCTATAAGTAGACACCATAGGAAGCATCATTCGCAAATTCAAGGCAAAGGGCACTGTTGAAACGCTACCTGGTCGTGGCAGAAAGAAGATGCTGACTTCGACTGCTGGGCGCTACCTGAAGCGCAAAGTGGAGAAAAGTCCCCGTGTGACTGCTGAGGAACTGAAAAAAGATTTGTCAGATGCGGGTACTGAAGTTTTAGCTCAGACAATAAGGCGCACACTGCGTAATGAAGGCCTCCATGCCAGAACTCCCAGGCGCACCCCCTTGCTGTCTCCAAAGAATAAGAAGAGTCAACTGCAGTATGCCAAAAGTCATGTGGACAAACCACAAAAGTTTTGTGATAGTGTTCTGTGGACTGATGAAACAAAATTAGAACTGTTTGGAGGAGGCCTATGAAGAAAAGAACACCTTGCCTACTGTGAAGCATGGCGGGGGGGTCAATCATGCTTTGGGGCTGTTTTGCTTCTGCAGGTACAGGGAAGCTTCAGCGTGTGCAAGGTACCATGAATTCTCTTCAGTACCAGGAGATATTGGAAGAAAATGTGATGCAGTCCGTCACAAACCTGAGGCTTGGGAGACGTTGGGCCTTTTAACAGGACAATGATCCCAAGCATACCTCCAAGTCCACTAGAGCATGGTTGCAGATTAAAGGCTGGAACATTTTGGAGTGGCCATCGCAGTCACCAGACTTAAATCCGATTGAGAACCTCTGGTGGGACTTATAGAAAGCAGTTGCAGCGCGCAAGCCTAAGAATGTGACTGAACTGGAGGCTTTGTCACTTGGGGGTTGAATAAAACTGATAATGATGTGAGCACAGAAAAGACACTTGTGGTTATTTCATTATAAATGTTATGTTATATTTGTCTGACTTACAAGTGCCTCTTTGATTTAATTGTAAACAAGATGACTGAAATGATCAAAATCAATGTCAAACTGGCCAAAACACTCAATTTCAGTGGGGGTTGAATAATTTTGAACACAACTGTAAATAGTGTAAGTAAAGTTTATTTTGCTCTACTAACATGATACAAATGGATTTGGAATTATTTCTTAGGGTGACAGGTCCCCTTTAACATAATGTCGTTTCTGGCAAACAGCAGTCCCATCTTGCTTTATGGCAGGTATTCTGATACTCTGGGTCAGAGCTGATCACAAGATACATGGCGGGAAATGTATTCATTTACCTGTGACAGACTAAAGCTGGCCATACACATTCAGATTTTAGTTGTCTTACAACAAATGCTTGGATATTAATTGTAAGTTTTAATGCAACAATCTAAAACTAAGGGGCAGATTTATCAAAATGTAAGATTAGAGTTTGCTGCACCAACTTTCTATTCGTTCCTAGGGGATTTTTAGAAGTGTATGTTGAACTGGTGAACTCTAACACTCACGCATTGATAAATACACTTCTAATAATCCCATAGGAATGAATAGAATATGGGTGAGTTTTTTTTGTGGCAAACTCTAATCTTACATTTTGATAAATCTGCCCCTTAGTTTTAGATTGTTGCATTAAAACTTACAATTAATATCCACTTATTTGTCTAAATGTGAATGTGTATGGCCAGCTTTAGTCTGTCACAGGTTCCCAGAGCAGTGGGTGATATCTAGGAAGTGCTGAATGGAAAATGAAAGTAATTATAATTGAAAAATCTGAATTTTGAAATACATTTATAACATGTATGGATGATTTAATTAAAAAAAGAATTTGGGTTTCATGGTTTTTTTCTAAAGGACAGCTGTTTGTTATATTTCGGTGCAAGTAAAACCATTCTTTTGAGTGAATTTGCCCCCTAATGTGCATGTTCTTATCCAGACTGAAGCCTCCAACTCCTCTACCCTAGGTTCCACAGTCTGGCACCCGTACTGTAAGGAAACCACCAAGGCCGAGGAGAAGCTGCGGGTAAGAGCAATTTGGGGAGTGGGTCAGTGTGGGGGCAAAAGCCTCGGTATTATAACTGTTACTGATGTGTTGCCAAGCAACTACCTATCCATGGGTGTTTGGAGGGGGAGCAGTTTGGCTCCTTCTGTTTCATAAAGGAACCCCATAAATAAATTTGATTCACGAAATGCATTATACTTTCTGTATTGATAACACTTCCATATTTTATAGTAAACACCTACCGTGTTTCCCCGAAAATAAGACACTGTCTTATATTTTTTTAAGCTCCAAAATATGCACTAGGACTTATTTTCAGGGGATGTCTTATTTTTCCATGAATAAGAATACAGTACACATTTATTCCATCGTTTGGGTGGGTGTCTTATTTTCGGGGGGTGCCTTATTTTCCGAGGGGGTGAAAAATCGGGGGGGGTTCCTTACTTTCGGAGGATGTCCTATTTTCGGGAAAACAGGGTAATAAAGGGGCTTTTCAGCTAATAGCCAATGGCTGTGAGTATAATGGCCAGTATTCTGAGATCTGTAGCCCAATAACTACATTAGGCATTAAAGAAGAAAAGTATCGGTTTTCTTTTTCAAAACAGAACTTTCTACTACAGGTGTGGGATCCCTCATTCGGAAACCCATTATCCAGAAAGTTCCAAATTATGGAAAGGCTATCTTCCATAGACTCCATTATAAGGAAATAATTCTAATTTTTAAAAATGATTCTTTTTTCTCTGTAATAATAAAACAGTACCATTACTTGATCCCAACTAAGATATAATTACCCCTTATTGGGGGCAGAACAGCCCTATTGGGTTTATTTAATGGTTAAATGATTCCCTTTTCTCTGTAATAATAAAACAGTACCTGTACTTGATCCCAACTAAGATATAATTACCCCTTATTGGGGCAGAACAGCCCTATTGGGTTTATTTAATGGTTAAATGATTCCCTTTTCTCTGTAATAATAAAACAGTACCTGTACTTGATCCCAACTAAGATATAATTACCCCTTATTGGGGCAGAACAGCCCTATTGGGTTTATTTCATGGTTAAATGATTCCCTTTTCTCTGTAATAATAAAACAGTACCTGTACTTGATCCCAACTAAGATATAATTACCCCTTATTGGGGCAGAACAGCCCTATTGGGTTTATTTAATGGTTAAATGATTTCCTTTTCTCTGTAATAATAAAACAGTACCTGTACTTGATCCCAACTAAGATATAATTACCCCTTACAAAATCCTATTTTATTTTTATAGAGAAAAAGGAAATCAATTTTAAAAATCTGAATTATTAGAATAAAATGTCTATGGGAGACTGGCTTTCCATAATTCTGAGCTTTCTGGATAACGGGTTTTCAGATCCCATACCTGTATTTGTTTATCCCTTTCTGTTCTCTGGTTCTGACTCTTGAAACAATATAGTCAATTACCTACCATCTGCTACATTGTTTTAGGAGTCAGAACCAGAAGTGCAGTGAATATATGTAACATCCAGACAGATATTGCTTTTAATAACAGTTGCATTTACAAACAACATTACAACCATTACTGGTTTTAAAGAATATTGGAAAGTATATTGTTTAGTCTTTGGATGGAAACACCCAAGCATATCTGGCTTGTTGCCTTCTGGTCGTGTTGGATTGCAGCTCCCAGTACCTTGGGGAGTGCTGAGAGTTTTAGTTGAACAAATAACACTCTATGGGGAGACTTTATTGTAGCAGAGCAAAGGCACCGCACTAACAGCCCCATCAGCCCCTCCGGATCCATCTCAGCGCTTTCTTGCAGGCACAGCCTGTTCCTGTGGGACAGAAAATTGATAAAATTCCAATCTGTAGTCACTTCCTGAATTCCATTCTCATTTCTGTTATGTTAGAAAACTTGCAGCTCCCCGGGACATTGGTATCTTATCCCCAACCATGGAGAACATTCAGAATAAACATTAGGGTAATCGGGGTTAAACTGTGAGAATCTGGAAGCGCAGAGTTTCTGATTCTCTATCATAGAACGAATTAGATGTGTCCCCGAGAGCAGCAACACTTTAAATAGGACTATATCTATCTATGTATCCCTCTATATTGATCTATCTATCTATCTATCTATCATCTATCCCTCTATATCTATCTATCTATCTATCTATCATCTATCCCTCTATATCTATCTATCCCTCTATCTATCTATATCTATCTATCCCTCTATATCTATCTATCCCTCTATCTATCATTCTATATCTATCCCTCTATCATTCTATATCTATCTATCCCTCTATATGTATCTCTCTATCTATCATCTGTCCCTCTATATTTATCTATCCCTCTATATCTATCTCTCTATCTATCATCTATCCCTCTATATCTATCTATCTATCTATCATCTATCTATCTATCTATCTATCTATCTATCTATCTATCTATCTATCTATCCTGTCATATCACTGACTGTCTCTCTTACTCTCTTTCATCTGATATTTTATTTGAAGGGCAATTATACTTTAATTTTGTATGCCTTTTTTTGCCTTACTAAAAATTTTATTACTGTTGTTTTGGTTTCCACTTGCCACTATAAGTTTCAGTCTTTCCTACTTCTCCATTGTTTTAAGCCTGGCTGGGCATAACTTTTCCCCTAAGTTTGCTCATAGCCTGCACAGAAAGACCATAAAACTATGGCACATAGGGATTCCCCTGTACTAAGCACAATTCAGCAGGAACAGCCCCCTAAGTTTGCTCATAGCCTGTACAGAGAGATACCATAAAACTATGGCACATAGGGATTCCCCTGTACTAAGCACAATTCAGCAGGAACAGCCCCCTAAGTTTGCTCATAGCCTGTACAGAGAGATACCATAAAACTATGGCACATAGGGATTCCCCTGTACTAAGCACAATTCAGCAGGAACAGCCCCCTAAGTTTGCTCATAGCCTTTACAGAGAGATCCCAAAAACTATGGCACATAGGGATTCCCCTGTACTAAGCACAATTCAGCAGGAACAGCCCCCTAAGTTTGCCCATAGCCTGTACAGAGAGATACCATAAAACTATGGCACAAACGGATTCCCCTGTACTAAGCACAATTCAGCAGGAACAGCCCCCTAAGTTTGCTAATAGCCTGTACAGAGAGACCATAAAACTATGGCACATAGGGATTCCCCTGTACTAAGCACAATTCAGCAGGAACAGCCCCCCAAGTTTGCTCATACTTTTAACCCTGCCTCTGCTGTACAGGATTCCCCTGTACTTTTAGGGTATAATGGTTTTTACCCCCAATACTAATTTGTTTAGCCATTGAACTTCACAATTGATTATTTCCTATTTTCCCTCTCCCAGCATTCTGCTGCTGTATTTATTTACCCCAAAAGTTTGATATTTCGCCCTCCACGTTCTCCAGAGGTTTGATTTTTGGTTGTATTGTCAGTGTGGCAGCGCTGCGGCTGTTGGTTGTACCTTACACAAAACAATGCACAAAGGGGGGCAACTGAGGAACATTTCAGTTGCGGCAGCAGAAGGAACCCAGGGAGGCTGTGGGAACACTGAGTGAGTTGTTATGGCTCACTGGGACCCAGAGTGTTGTTTATCTGCCCCGCCGAGTCCTTCTTGGCTGCATCACTGAGTTCAGCACATTCTATAAACAGCAATTAGCAATGAGCTGGAATCTGATCAAGGCCTGAGCCAAGTACTGGCCACAGAGACATCTGTAGAAAGGAACGTTTACCATTGTAATTTAAAGGGGAAGTTAACTTTACTACCCCCCTCATGGGGGTCCGGCCAGATCTTAAAATAGTTAATGCAATGCATCCCTAATTTTAATTCGCAGTGTTAGCTCTTACACAGCTTTCACTCCTATACCTATATCAGAGGCCCCTTCAGGTAGCAGTTCTGTAATTATAAATAAGACCTTCAGTTAAGGATAACATGTGTATGGAGCAAATATAGCCCTGATTCTAAGCATAGGCTTAAACCTGGGCAACAAGCAAGACAGGCCTACCAGCCAATCAGGAAACAGAGACAGTGTAGTTAGTACTGGGGAATGTATTTACTAATACTCACTACACTGTCTCTGTTTCCTGATTGGCTGGAACCCCATGCCGTAACTTTGTATTACTCAGCAACTAGAGAGTAGATGTATTTAGTATCTATATAATGTATTGTATCCCATCAGCCCTTTCTTGTTCATTTCCCACTCTGCCCTCCATACGGCTGGGTGCTTACATTTCCTATCACTCAGCAAAATTGTTGCTTTGGGTTTAGTTCCCTTTAATCTTGTTTAACAAGATCAAGGGGTTTCCTTTCCCTTTAGAGCTTACTATAGTGAATTGTATTCATCTGAAGGCATTGTTCTGCAGTGTAAGGGTTCTGCTCTGTGCATAGATATTAGTGTTCTGCTGTGTGACTTGGGCTATGTATGATCATCCCTACACTGACCCCCCTGTACCCCCTGTCTCCCCCCTGTCCTCCCCCCCCCCCCCTTCCTGTGCTGGCTGTACAGACTAATCATCCTCTAAAATTCTGCTTGAGCCAATGATCCGGTCTGTACATTTTTTAGCCTGAAGTGTTGTGGATTTGTATTTATCAGCCGTACAGCACCTACATGTAGGGTGGCCACCTCACTCCTTTACCTTTGGGCTCAGGTACAAACACCCAGGTGTAAGAGCCCTTAAGGGGGTGGTTCATCTTTAATTTAACTTTTAGTATATTATAGAATGAACTCAAAGCAACTTTTCAATTGGTCTTCATTATTTATTTCTTATAGTTTTTGAATTATTTCCCTTTTTCTTCAAACTCTTTGCAGCTTTCAAATGGGGGTCACTGACCCCGGCAGCCAAAACCTATTGCTCTGTGAGGCTCCAGTTTTATTGTTATTGTTATATCTTTCTATTCAGTCTCTCATCCAAACCACTCCCTGGTTGCTAAGGTAGTTTGGACCCTAGCAACCAGATAGCTGTTATAACTCCAAACAGGAGAGTTGCTGAACAATTATTGAAATAATTGTAAAACTACAAATAATAAAAAAAAATGAAGACCAATTGCAAATCGTCTCAGAATATTACTCTCTACATCATACTAAAAGTTAACTGAAAGGTGAACAACCCCTTTAAAACTGAGTCTGCATTCTCCGTAGCTAGAAATTCATTGATGTGAATAACGCAGACTGCATGGGTTTTTCTGCAGCCACACTCATTGCAGCTGGATTTTTGCCATTTTACCAAATAAGCTGTGTATTTAATAAGTGATCTGTTTTAAAGGGGTGAGATGGTAACTTTATTCCGAAGGATCATTATGTTGCTTGGATATCAAATGGTATGTATTCTGTGCCATATAGCTGTGTGCCCACCTGTGCATGTTGGTGGTGGGGTCTGCTAGCCATTGAGCCAAAGGAGAAAAGGCACAGGTTACATAGCAGATAACAGATAAAGCACTATTGTATTTCACAGTTGATCTGTTATCTGCTATGTATCCTGTGCCTTTTCTCCTTTTTCCAAGTTCCAATGGCTGCCCCCGGGGCTACACAGCGGGGTATTTATATAAACTATAGTAGGGTTTCTGTAGCAAACACCCCAGCTGTACCGGTGCAGGAATGGCATCCCCCGGGGCTACACAGCGGGGTATTTATATAAACTATAGTAGGGTTTCTGTAGCAAACACCCCAGCTGTACCAGTGCAGGAATGGCATCCCCCGGGGCTACACAGCGGGGTATTTATATAAACTATAGTAGGGTTTCTGTAGCAAACACCCCAGCTGTACCAGTGTAGGAATGGCTGCCCCGGGGCTACACAGCGGGGTATTTATATAAACTATAGTAGGGTTTCTGTAGCAAACACCCCAGCTGTACCAGTGCAGGAATGGCTGCCCCCGGGGCTACACAGCGGGGTATTTATATAAACTATAGTAGGGTTTCTGTAGCAAACACCCCAGCTGTACCAGTGTAGGAATGGCTGCCCCGGGGCTACACAGCGGGGTATTTATATAAACTATAGTAGGGTTTCTGTAGCAAACACCCCAGCTGTACCAGTGCAGGAATGGCATCCCCCGGGGCTACACAGCGGGGTATTTATATAAACTATAGTAGGGTTTCTGTAGCAAACACCCCAGCTGTACCGGTGCAGGAACGGCTGCCCCCGGGGCTACACAGCGGGGTATTTATATAAACTATAGTAGGGTTTCTGTAGCAAACACCCCAGCTGTACCAGTGCAGGAATGGCTGCCCCTGGGGCTACACAGCGGGGTATTTATATAAACTATAGTAGGGTTTCTGTAGCAAACACCCCAGCTGTACCGGTGCAGGAACGGCTGCCCCCGGGGCTACACAGCGGGGTATTTATATAAACTATAGTAGGGTTTCTGTAGCAAACACCCCAGCTGTACCAGTGCAGGAATGGCTGCCCCTGGGGCTACACAGCGGGGTATTTATATAAACTATAGTAGGGTTTCTGTAGCAAACACCCCAGCTGTACCAGTGCAGGAATGGCTGCCCCCAGGGCTACACAGCGGGTATTTATATAAACTATAGTAGGGTTTCTGTAGCAAAACACCCCAGCTGTACCAGTGCAAGAATGGCTGCCCCCGGGGCTACACAGCGGGGTATTTATATAAACTATAGTAGGGTTTCTGTAGCAAACACCCCAGCTGTACCGGTGCAGGAACGGCTGCCCCCGGGGCTACACAGCGGTATTTATATAAACTATAGTAGGGTTTCTGTAGCAAACACCCCAGCTGTACCAGTGCAGGAACAGCTGCCCCGGGGCTTCACAGCGGGGTATTTATATAAACTATAGTAGGGTTTCTGTAGCAAACACCCCAGCTGTACCAGTGCAGGAATGGCTTCCCCCGGGGCTACACAGCGGGGTATTTATATAAACTATAGTAGGGTTTCTGTAGCAAACACCCCAGCTGTACCGGTGCAGGAATAGCTGCCCCCGGGGCTACACAGCGGGGTATTTATATAAACTATAGTAGGGTTTCTGTAGCAAACACCCCAGCTGTACCAGTGCAGGAATGGCTGCCCCCGGGGCTACACAGCGGGGTATTTATATAAACCATAGTAGGGTTTCTATAGCAAACACCCCAGCTGTACCGGTGCAGGAATGGCTGCCCCGGGGCTACACAGCGGGGTATTTATATAAACCATAGTAGGGTTTCTGTAGCAAACACCCCAGCTGTACCAGTGCAGGAACAGGGCTGCCCCCGGGGCTACACAGCGGGGTATTTATATAAACTATAGTAGGGTTTCTGTAGCAAACACCCCAGCTGTACCAGTGCAGGAACGGCTGCCCCCGGGCTACACAGCGGGGTATTTATATAAACTAAATTTTTGGTGTTGCTGTTCCTTTAAAATTGCTCAAGCAAAGTGAGCGCACTAACGATATGCAACCACCACAACCCCCCCAGTTTCAGCTTTAGGGGTATCAATACTCCTGGCTGGGCATACTCGAGTCTGGCACCCCAGCATTCTGCTCTGAGTAACCTTTACTTTCTCTGCAGCTCTTACCCCCACCGTTTGGCAGTTACAAACCCAGGCAGGTACTGTATGAAAATGGGGAGGAGTCTAATCAATATACTTGCGCTTACTCCCCGCCCATTTATTCTGTGCTTTCCTGCTTCACTGATTGCAGTGGGAAGGGGGATAACATTGCTGGTTACACACAGTTTTACTACTGCGTTTCCTATCACTGGGATGTTTTAACACTTGATTTGCTGATGGTTTTTATTGCTCACCATTCACTCATTAGTCTGATAATGCACCCTAATAATCTCTTCATTCCAGCACTGGATCATGACAAATCAGATTGAATCTGGTGGTAAAATAATCACTGGGGATTCTGCTGGTGGGGCATGGGCCGGTTTGTAAAAAATACCTGAGGTTTAAGCTGATTTTTCCCTTGAAAAAAGTAAACAGGAAGTAAAGTAAACAGGAAGATGTAAGTGCATAGCTCAGAACTGGGCAGTCTGCAAGCTTCCTGTTACTGCTGAACTACATCTTGCTGTAGTATTGTTGTAGTTCCACGGCAATAGGAGGTTCACACAATAAGCTGCACCACCATACTGTGTTGTTAAAGAGGTACAGTGTGTATATATGTGGTTTTCACTCGTCTACTCGTCCTGTGTTCAACTACAAGTTGCATCCTCCTTAATTGCACCCCCCCATACAAACATACATACAGCTCTATCCGTGCCAGAGAGCTCGGGGAGTGCTTGCCATCTGTCTGCCACGTGCCCACAAACGACACTTCATTTCTGGCGCCCGCACTAAATAGCATTTGATTTATTTCTAGATGCTGTCTGTCTCAGTCTGTCTCTGGGGAGACACTTCTGCGTCCCAGAATTGCAAGTCTGTGTTGCGATGTGTATGGAACTTCCTTCTGAACCCCCCATGTATTGATATTGTCTTTTTTTCCTGAATATATAATCACCCGTCTAACTGCTCTTATCTGATTCCCAGTAGCTGAAGTTGAAACAAAATCTCAAAATATTCCCAGTTACACACATAGAGGAAGGCAAATAAAGCTGCTTAATTGTCACATACATCACTTTTAATATGATGTAGAGAGTGATATTCTGAGACAATTTGCAATTGGTCTTCCTTTTTTATTTTTTTTCATAGTTATTTCACTTTTTTTTCAGAAGCTCTTCAGTTTGGAGTTTCAGCAGATATTTGGTTGTTAGGGTCCTAATTACCTTAGCAACCAGGGAGTGTATGAGAGACTGGTATATGACTAGGAGAGGGGCTGAATACGAAGATAAGTAACAAAAATTAACACTAACAATAAAATTGTAGCCTTAAAGAGTAATCAATTTTTTGGCTGCCGGGGTCAGTGACCCCTGTTTGTAAGCCGAAAAGAGTCAGAAGAAGGCGGAAAATAATTCAAAAACTATAACAAATAAATAATGAAGAGCAATTTAAAAGTTGCTTAGAATTGGCCGTTCTATAAAAGTTAGCTTAAAGATGAACCCCCCCATTTATATGTAACTACAGTATCCGCCATTGCCACCGTCCGTTCAATGACTTCTGTGTTAGAGAAATGAATTCTTTGCTGATGATAAAATCCCCGTTCCTTATCTCACAAGGGAAGTCCCCTGGGAATGTAGAGTTCCTTGAGACAACCCTATAGTGATCTTGGCACATTAACCATATAACCAATAACCTTATCTGCGCTTCTCCTAATTCTACTCTCTGTTAGAGCTGCAATTCACCCCCCTGTATAAAAGGGACCTTCCATCCGCCCTAGGGGCTTTCTTGGATTCAAATTAAAGGGAAAGCAACACTGGGAAGAAGATAATCTCAAACCAAATTTAAAAAGGCCCAGAGACGCTCCTGTTCACCCCATCGGAGTCACTGGTGGAAAGGCCAACACATCCACAGTCGCCCCCGTTTGACTCCAATTATTGCCGGTGGAAAGGCATTTTGGATCAGTTAGTCGCCCACGGTAGCAGCCATCTATCCCGGGCGACTAACTCGCTCCGTGGGTCCTTAGCCTAAATTGTGATTGGTGTAAGGCAATCTCTTAAAGAGACAGCAACAATTCTGGGAGTTATAGACCAGTGACACAGGGAGGCTGCTGATTGGTGTATAGTGGCAGTAGTATGTACCTGTGGTTTAGGTGCCCTTACTGAAATGTACTAAAGTACAGCAGTGCCACATGGAATTCCTGGGGATGAATCTCGGGAAGCTGCTTTTCCAACATCATTAATGTAAGAGCATTTGAGACAAATCCAGTCTCCTCTTTGGCAGGTCCCCAACTCCACCTGATTTTTCCCTTTGTTCCTTAGCCATAATAGGGTGCCAGGAATTGGCTCCGCCGCAGCCAGCACTGCAGGGACCATGTCATGATGTGATGTTCTGAATCAGAGCCTGTCATATTCTGCCCATAATGCAGCTCTGAGAGCCTTATACCTGCTGGCACAGATTTCTACTGTATCACAAGCCTGTCCTTGATGCAACAATAGCATGGGAGTGTCAGTAACCCTGTATCCATATATACATACGCAATACTTGGATCTGGATTAAAGGGAAAGCAAACTAGGAACTAAGTTCATCCCATAAAGTCAAGATCCAAATGACACCTTAGGGGGGAGGATACTTTGCTTTTCCTTTTTAAAACATCATTATTGTAAGGCAGATAGGACTGTTCCTAAAGATACAGCAATATAAATTCCTTATGGACTCAAACCATTGTAACTATGGGACCAGCTTTGTCCGTGTATTAAATGGCCTAATAGACCGTACAGTATGGGGGTACAGCTTATTGTGTGCCCAGAACATTCCCTCTCTGTATATTTGTATTTATACATATGGGTAGGGGGTGCCATAGTGTTTCCCTTAGACAGTACAGTATGGGGGTACAGCTTATTGTCTGCCCAGAACATTCCTTCTCTGTATATTTGTATTTATACATATGGGTAGGGGGTGCCATAGTGTTTCCCTTAGACAGTACAGTATGGGGGTACAGCTTATTGTGTGCCCAGAACATTCCCTCTCTGTATATTTGTATTTATACATATGGGTAGGGGGTGCCATAGTGTTTCCCTTAGACAGTACAGTATGGGGGTACAGCTTATTGTGTGCCCAGAACATTCCCTCTCTGTATATTTGTATTTATACATATGGGTAGGGGGTGCCATAGTGTTTCCCTTAGACAGTACAGTATGGGGGTACAGCTTATTGTGTGCCCAGAACATTCCTTCTCTGTATATTTGTATTTATACATATGGGTAGGGGGTGCCATAGTGTTTCCCTTAGACAGTACAGTATGGGGGTACAGCTTATTGTGTGCCCAGAACATTCCTTCTCTGTATATTTGTATTTATACATATGGGTAGGAGGTGCCATAGTGTTTCCCTTAGACAGTACAGTATGGGGGTACAGCTTATTGTGTGCCCAGAACATTCCTTCTCTGTATATTTGTATTTATACATATGGGTAGGGGGTGCCATAGTGTTTCCCTTAGACAGTACAGTATGGGGGTACAGCTTATTGTGTGCCCAGAACATTCCTTGGGGGTTTTTACAAGGCGCTAATTTCAATGCTTTGCAGTGTCTCCCTGGGGGGGAACAGAAGTGACAGTTTGTGTGTTAGTGGAGCCCAAGGCACTAGGGCGCTGAGAATGCACCTCACCGCGAGGTTTCACACGCTGAGAGCAAATCACTGTCACCCGACTCCCTGCCCCCCAAAAAGAGAGAAATAGGGACTAGTATGGAATGAGACGATTTATCACCATTATTTGGCTTTATTTCAGCCCACAAGATCCTCCAGCGAAAGCGTCTACTCTAGGCCTGGATCAAGCATTCCAGGGTCTCCGGGACACACCATATGCGTGAGTATTTCTAATGCTTCCCTGGATTTAGTACTACATCTCCCATCATCCTTAGCCTGCACAACTCATAGGCTTCCTGCAAGGGTGCAACTACAGTGCACTGAAGTCTTCAGAAGGACGCATAAGAAATACTGTATGTTGCTATTTGTTACATACCTGCATATAACTAGGCCCTGCTCCTTCTGGTCCTAACGGTCCCTGCCAGAAGCACAGTAGGAGGGGGATAGCCAATCACAGCCCTGCAGTCACACAAGCAAAGACAGGCTTCAGTTCCCTATTAGGTCAGCCTAGCTGCTGATTGGTTCTTATCCTACAGTGCAGTGTACCGCCGCCCCCCCCTGCACAGCCAGCAGGAAGTGGAACAGATGGGCGGGACTAGAAAGATTTTGGGGGCATTTCTCAATAAATCAATCCAAAATTGGAATACACGAGGTGGAGACTCTTATACAAGGGAGTGATTTAGGCCCACTCGCTTTACCACTGCAAGAAACGGTAATAGTCCTCTTTATAATGGGCTTCTTCTTCGGCTGGAGAGCCTCAGCTTCAACTTCACTATTCTACATCCAGGATCTTCAGTTCATTTCAATCACGTTGCTGCTGATAGGTCCTATCAATGGCAGTCCCAGCACACTTACCTTGGAACTTTCCAGGTCATTTACGAATAAATTCTACCATAAAACCTTATTTATTTTGTCTCTTCAGGCTAAAGTAGATAATGAAATTCTGGATTATAAGGATCTGGCTGCCATTCCCAAAGTCAAAGCCATTTATGACATAGAACGTCCTGATCTCATTACGTATGAGCCCTTCTATATGTCAACTAATGAGGACCGGCAGAGCGTGGGAGAGGTAAGCTTTCAAATTTATGAGACCAAATGGGGTACCAAACCCACCTCAGGATTGGTTCAGTCACTCCGGAACATACTTCTTTGCATTCTAGAAATAGTCTGGAACTGATCAAACTGATTCCCTGGCAGTTAAGATTGTGACGTCAGTAGAATAACGTCCCCTCAATATTTTTGGGTTTTCTGTTTCAGAGGCCACTAATGCCCCCCCACCAGGGTATAATGAGGGTAATTTTAGGAAATAGTTCATAATGTACATCTGCCCCCCCAGTAGTGTCCTTACAGCTCCTTTCTGTTATCCCCTGTAACAATGGCAAATGATTTTGTTAACAGCCTCAGAGCCCAAGAAGCGACAGGTCATCGGTGCATAGCGAGAGAGTAAGTTCTGTGTGGGTTCTGATCCAGACTCTGTACTAACCTTTGTGTCTTCTGTGTGGGAACCTGGCGCTCACCTCTATCTGCTTTCCCTCATTATCTGTCCCAATAAAATCTAGAGCATCAAACACATATTCACCCTAAATCTCTCCCCTAAGCTGGACATACACTGTAAGATTTGCTCATTTGTCGAGGTCGAATGGATCTGCTCCCAATATGTCCACCTACGGGAGGGTGATATTGGGCTAATTCAGTCGTTTGGCCCTATGGCCAAATTATCAAATTAAAGCGGCGGGCATAGGCACCCTCAGATCGGGGAGCACATTAACGAGCCGATGTGGCCCCCAATCCAACGCAAGAATCAAACCTGCCCGATCAATTTCAGGCCTGATTGTCAGTCAGGGACGGTGGTGCCCATACACGGGCAGATAAGCTGCCGAATCGGTCTAAAGGGCTGATATTGGCAGCTGAAATCGGCCCATGTACGGCCACCTTAACTGGCAATCCGGCTGGGCATCCAAGTCGATCTAGAGGTGCAAATAGGCCTTGTGTCCAAATCTCATCCTAACTGCCATTCAGGCTGTGCACCCCTTGCTACAGCTCAAGGCCCCCAGAGGATCCAGCCCCACATTGCCCTAATGGATCAGATAATTGCTAAATGGATCTGTATCATCACAACTGCACTGTTCTTTGTCAGATAATTTAATTTACTTATTGTATGGGAACCAGATTCCAAAATGTGTCCCTCCCAGAGTCCAGGCACAAGTGGCATTTCAAGACGCTCTGTAGTCTCACTGTCTCACTGAGGAGTATAGAATCATCTTGCCCCCGAATGTTCTAGAATTTGCATTCCGGACAGTGCTGCTCTGGCAGTGACATTTCTAATGGGTGCTGGAAAAATCAACGCACAAAGACTGCTGCTCTTGGGGTCAGGGGCCCTGGCGGGGACATTTATCGATGCCAGCAGTTGTTAGGCTCTTTTCTCTGTGTGAGAATTGCACAGTAAATCAGTTTTTAGTGTTTATAAAACTAAAGGTGCCCAGATTTCAACTTCCGATTTATCTCCTTCCGACCAATTGGGAAGCTTATCTGCCCGTGTGTGGGCACCCCCGACGGGTCTACCCAAGCGATATCTGGCCTAAAATTGGCCAGATCTCAATTGGGCAAGTTTGATTTTCCGCTGGATTGGGGGCCACATTGGCTCATTGTTGTGGTCTTTGGTCCAACAGAACCTATTCCCGCTGTTTTAATTCAATCATTTGGCCCTAGGGCCAAGCATTGTAATTAGCCCAATATTGCCCACCTAAAGTGGACATATTGGAAGAAGATCCAACTTTGCCAAACATGCGGATTGCAACATGTATGGCCACCTTAAGAGATTGACACCCCAATCTAGATATTTTGGGGGGGGTTTCTATAGGCATCTACTTTTCCTTGTCCCAGTCCATATGGGCTAAGAATATATATATTATAGAGGTATATTATAGAAGTAAAATATTGAGAGGATGTTGCAGTGCCATCTAGTGTTCAGTTACAGTACTGTCTTTAGTATCCTAGGACAGTACTTCATTGTGCACTTATTTAGTGCCGCCCACGGTGCCAAGATTTAAAATAATCCCTGGCATTACAGGTATATAGAGCCCCCCCACAGGCTCCTCTATTGCATCCCCTGGCACTTGCCAGTATAACCAGTTTGCCAGTTCAGACCTGCAGTGCCCGGTGACTCACTTGCCTGGGCGGATTGAGTTTTAATTCTGAGTGTCAGACAAACCTGATTAAACTGATACAAGGTGGAAAATTACTGATGCCTGATACAAATCCCACGCGACTGCAGACACAAGCAATTTGCAGCTTGTCATTTTCATCTTCGTGTATAAACTGGGGAAACGGGTTCTGCATACTGATTCCCTGACATGGGGAGAAAGCCACAGAACACGGCAAACACGCTAACCTATGCACAAACACGCACAAATCCTTTCTCCCTTTAGAGACTGTGACCGGGGCGTGAGCACCTGCTGTAATCTCGTTTTTGTCTGCAGCTTTGTGTAGGGCGGGGCTAGATCCTCCTGTAACCAATCAGAGCATTAAGACTTTCACTAGACTAAATAAACTTGCAGCCAATCAAAGCATTAGAACATTCATGGGGCTAGACCAACCCAAAGGTCATCAGAGAATAAGAACATTCACAGATCTCTTGCTATGATGGAGGCACGGGCAAGCAGTGTTTGTCTGTCCCTTTCTAATCTCTGCACTGCTGGTTCTGACTATTGAAACAAACTGCTTTTCCTTCTTTTCTTTTTTAACCAATTCAACACATTCTTAGAACTTGGATTTTATTTTAGCTTGATGACAAGCACTATGTCTATGTTACTAATACGAGCCCTGTCATTTTGTTTTGCAGTCACCCAGAACTGTGTCCCCAACACCCTCTGTGGAGGTAAGTGCTGTTCTTTTAGTACATTTTATATACCACAACGAGCCAACACCAACTGGCTGACTTGTGACCATCTGATACCTCCGTGCAACCTGACTGATACCCCCATGCAGCCCGACTGATACCCCCATGCAGCCCGACCGATACCCCCATGCAGCCCGACCGATACCCCATGCAGCCCGACCGATACCCCCATGCAGCCCGACCGATACCCCCATGCAGCCCGACCGATACCCCCATGCAGCCCGACCGATACCCCCATGCAGCCCGACCGATACCCCCATGCAGCCGACCGATACCCCATGCAGCCGACCGATACCCCATGCAGCCCGACCGATACCCCCATGCAGCCCGACCGATACCCCCATGCAGCCCGACCGATACCCCCATGCAGCCCGACCGATACCCCCATGCAGCCCGACCGATACCCCCATGCAGCCCGACCGATACCCCCATGCAGCCCGACCGATACCCCCATGCAGCCCGACCGATACCCCATGCAGGCCCGACCGATACCCCCATGCAGCCCGACCGATACCCCCATGCAGCCCGACCGATACCCCCATGCAGCCCGACCGATACCCCCATGCAGCCCGACCGATACCCCCATGCAGCCCGACTGATACTTCCATGCAGCCCGACCGATAACCCCAAGCAGCCCGACCGATACCCCCATGCAGCCCCACTGATTTATTTTTAAATGTATCTGGGACGTGCAGACTGTGACCTTCTAGCTGTTGTTGAACAGTGGAATGCAGTTAGTCATAATTCAGGAACAGCTGGAGGGCAGCAGGTTGGACATTCATGATTTACATCATATTTACTGCTGATATAGAGGCCCTACCCTTCCTGAATTGCTGGGGCCCCCGTTACATAACTCCAGCTCTAATTCTCTGTCCCTTGTGAAAGAGAAATTGTCAGTGAAACATTCATTTGTAAAATAATGTTTTTGTGTGTTGCTTTTGATGATAATAAACAATGAAACTTGTACTGCGTTTGGGTAACCCACCCTCTGCCTTTCAGGGTTACCAAGATGGCCGGGACCGGGTGATACAGAGATCTACCAGCCAGGGCTCTATCAGCTCCCCAGTGTACAGTCGCCATAGCTACACCCCCACTATCTCGCGCTCCCCCCAGCACTTTCACAGACCCGGTAAGGGCCCAAGATGTTACTATAAACTACAGAGAAAACAATCATGTCTTACACTTGTTACACATACTATACCCCTTTGTGTTAATGAAGAAAAACTTTTAAGTGGTCTCTGTGTAGCTGCCATGATGGTGTAGCACAAAGCCTTATGGGATATCCCTGGGAGCAATGCAACCTCTATATGTGTGTGTGTCTGTGGCCATTATATTCCTATAGAGAGAAATGCCATTGCTTTTCATTAGTGCCCCTCAGTTCACCCACCCACAGGGACCATTCCAGTTATTATGTGTGTGGCTGGAACTGCACATACAGAATAATAGTAATTAGACTGTAATTAGAGCAAGAGTGTAATTAGTGTCAGATCCCTTGAGTACCAGTGGGAAAAAATATTAGAGTAATGGTACTAAAAGGGTTAATTGTAATTTGTAAGTGACCTGCTATGGGTACCTCAGTTAATAGAGGTCTGGAGGGTAGGAGAGATATTCACCCTAACCAGAGAAATAAAGATGCGCAGACTTGGAGGTCACTTAGGAAACTAAAGAGGCACAGGCCAGGCAGCCATTGGCTCTCAGAGGCAGATAATCAGGCACAGGGCAGGCAGCCATTGGCTCTCAGAGGCAGATAATCAGGCACAGGCCAGGCAGCCATTGGCTCTCAGAGGCAGATAATCAGGCACAGGCCAGGCAGCCATTGGCTCTCAGAGGCAGATAATCAGGCACAGGCCAGGCAGCCATTGGCTCTCAGAGGCAGATAATCAGGCACAGGCCAGGCAGCCATTGGCTCTCAGAGGCAAATAATCAGGCACAGGGCAGGCAGCCATTGGCTCTCAGAAGCAAATAATGAGGCACAGGGCAGGCAGCCATTGGCTCTCAGAGGCAGATAATGAGGCACAGGGCAGGCAGCAATTGACTCTTACAGGCAGATAATGAGGCACAGGGCAGGCAGCAATTGACTCTTACAGGCAGATAATGAGGCACAGGGCAGGCAGCAATTGACTCTTACAGGCAGATAATGAGGCACAGGGCAGGCAGCAATTGACTCTTACAGGCAGATAATGAGGCACAGGGCAGGCAGCAATTGACTCTTACAGGCAGATAATGAGGCACAGGGCAGGCAGCAATTGACTCTTACAGGCAGATAATGAGGCACAGGGCAGGCAGCAATTGACTCTTACAGGCAGATAATGAGGCACAGGGCAGGCAGCAATTGACTCTTACAGGCAGATAAGCGGCAGAATGTATCACCCTGGCCCCCTGTGACTTTCTTTGGTCTCATTTTGAGGGGTCTCCCCTTAACGCCCCTCTTTTTTTCTTGGAATTTATTTATTTTTTCCTTCTTCTATTTTAGCTCCTCTAACTGTGATTCTCCTTTATTTTCCCCTTTAATACTAGAGACCCACTATTTCCTCCTTGATCTTTTTTCTTATTTTCTGCTATTTTTTGTTTGTTTCCCTCCCTCTGTCTTTCCGCTGTTGGTGTTCTGCCTCCTCGTCCCTGTGTCTGTGTCTCGTCCCTTCTCAGAGCTGTTGCGTACTGGCGGGCAGCGACTGCCTTACATGCGCACCAGCAGTTTCAGCTCCACCCTCAGCGACTCCCGTCCCAACTCCCCATTCCGACACCATTCGATCTTACATGTGAAAGGTAAGGAGACAGGCCGGGCCAGGTAACTGCCCAACACGAGTGGAGTTATTACCTTCTTGCCACAGAAGCTAATAAACTAAATACCCACTGGGCGACCCCTGGCGTCCTCTCTCTCGCATGCTTCCAGTCTGGTGTCCATGCACCGCGGGATCACTGGCGCCTCTGTGTGACGTGTGAAGGAACAGCATGTTTGTCTTCTGGCGATGTGCAAATCAGCTGCCAATATCCCTAACTTATGGCCTGTACATTATATTCTTACTGAATGTTCCTCAGTCTTCTGTGCAGGTCTCTCGATTACATAATATATACACACAGTAACTGTATAATATATAGGCACAGCGTAACCCCCATATCCTATACACACAGTAACTGTATAATATATAGGCACAGTGTAACCCCCATATCCTATACACACAGTAACTGTATAATATATAGGCACAGTGTAACCCCCATATCCTATACACACAGTAACTGTATAATATATAGGCACAGTGTAACCCCCATATCCTATACACACAGTAACTGTATAATATATAGGCACAGCGTAACCCCCATATCCTATACACACAGTAACTGTATAATATATAGGCACAGCGTAACCCCCATATCCTATACACACAGTAACTGTATAATATATAGGCACAGCGTAACCCCCATATCCTATACACACAGTAACTGTATAATATATAGGCACGGCGTAACCCTCATATCCTATACACACAGTAACTGTATAATATATAGGCACGGTGTAACCCCCATATCCTATACACACAGTAACTGTATAATATATAGGCACAGTGTAACCCCCATATCCTATACACACAGTAACTGTATAATATATAGGCACAGTGTAACCCCCATATCCTATACACACAGTAACTGTATAATATATAGGCACAGTGTAACCCCCATATCCTATACACACAGTAACTGTATAATATATAGGCACGGTGTAACCCCCATATCCTATACACACAGTAACTGTATAATATATAGGCACAGTGTAACCCCCATATCCTATACACACAGTAACTGTATAATATATAGGCACGGTGTAACCCCCATATCCTATACACACAGTAACTGTATAATATATAGGCACAGTGTAACCCCCATATCCTATACACACAGTAACTGTATAATATATAGGCTTTGCCAGAAACGTACTTAGTCAGAACCCTACACAGAAGACAAGCGCAACCCTGACTTCAGACTGAAGATTTTACAAACAGAATTGGCCATTTCTTTAAAAAAAAAGGAAATAAAGATTTGCACATCTCTGCGCTCTGTTATGCCGTGTGAAACGATCCCTAATGGATAACACTAATGTTACGTGTTTAAGAGGATAAAGTAAATTTGCTCTGAGTTTTTTTTATCAGAATATATTTGCATTTTCATTGTTTTTACTCAAATATCAGTTTTGTATCAGTTTTGTATTAATGATCCATTACTTCCACTGGCCCCATTCCGATTATTTATTATAAGTCATAGGTGGTTGGTTTGAGTGGTTTATTTTGGGTGACTTCCCAGGCTTTTCCTTGTAATAGACTGTATGTAAAATATATATCACTGGAGTCTGAGTCCCTGATTGTTTTCATTCTGTATCTCTCAAATAAAAACAGCAGTGCCAGAAAATCCTATTAAAGCACAAGAATGTTTCTATAGCCAATCATAGCTTATGAACATTTATGTGGCTCAGCAAAGAAGCCAATCAGAGCTTTAGAACATGTGAAAGCCAATCAGAGCTTTAGGACATTTATAGGGTCTATACAAGAAGCCAATCAGAGCTTTAGGATATTTATAGGGTCTATACAAGAAGCCAACCAGGGCTTTAGGACATTTATAGGGTCTATACAAGAAGCCAATCAGAGCTTTAGGACATTTATAAGGTTTATACAAAAAGCCAATCAGGGCTTTAGGACATTTATAAGGTTTATACAAGAAGCCAATCAGAGCTTCGGAACATTTAAAGGGTTTTTTTAGAAGCCAGTCAGCGAATGATAACATTTGTGTAGCCAATCAGAGCATTAGCATGTTCATGGTCACAGGGGCAGGTGGTAATTGATATAGAAACAACAAAATATGTGAACTCCCCCAGTGGAATTTTCAGTGAGATGGAAGCAAAGGAATAAAAAGATGCAACTAAAGTGCATTAATGGAATAAATATGCTCAATGCAAAAATGTTTATATCCAAAATGTTCCCCTCCGGTGAGTTACTCTCGGTTAATATTCGCATTTACATCTAATAAGGAGAGTTACACCGACAAAAGGCAAATGCTTGCTCCTCATTTCAATATTTTTCTTTTCCAACTTTTATTCCATTCCCACACCTGCTCCTTTCTCTGCTATTCACTAATCCGTCTTAAATTACGGGCAATATGAGAGGATTAAATCATAGGTATAAATGTCATATTATAGCCTATAGCCATTCACTTTGGTGCCCTTGTCATTGCAATGGGCCCACGATACAAGCAGCCCTTATTGGTGCCTATTGATTGGAGCTTGACTCCTACTGTACCCAACCCAGAGTATATATCTTTTCTATTTGTATTTCCATCTATAAACACCTAGAAACATGAGCTGCCATATTGCTTCTGTACAGACTCCAGGCAGATATCGCAGTTATAAATTAACTTGGGAATTCTATCACTGGACGTAGTGCCATGTAGGTTACAGATAATTCCGTTTGGATCACCATTGAAAATAGTAGGTCAGCTGACTCCCAGCTCAACCCTCTCATACATTCCTCCCAGCATGGAACTTAATGGGCAAAAAATTAAGATAAACCCAATGGCTGACATTCTAAAGTTACACAAATAATAACCAATTAATATTCCATCTTTCCATTAGGGGGCGCTCCTTGCTAACACTAGCTCCTGTAAAATAATATCACTCCTTGGGATGTTGCTTAAATCTAATGAGTGCTTGGTTCTGTTGCCCCCTCCCTTGCACGTTTACCCCCCTGCTCCCACATTCGGCTCTTTTGTACCGGCACAGAACTATATATGGGACTGTCTCATATCCGGCACATTCATTCTGTGTCTCCCAAGAATTAACAGAGGAAACTGGTTTCTGCCATTATCAGGGGCGTAACTACAGAGGGAGCAGACCCTGCGGTTGTTGGGGGGGCCCAGTAAGGCCCTAATTAATAAGCAGCTTCAATATATCTTGCTAAAATCGGTCAATGTACCAATATTTTCGAGCCCTAAATTGAATTTGCTGTGGGGCCCAGTAACATCTAGTTACGCCACTGGCCATATTGATAACACACAGCCCCCCGATATAGCAAACCAGATATCGACCAGCTATTAGCTTAAAGGACAAGTCAACCCCAAAAATCATTTTTCGCCTAATATGATGTGTAGTGTACCACTTATAAAGGGATTTGTATTTGCCTTTTTCCTGGAACAGATTACTATCATTGTATGGAAAAGTTGCAGTGTATTCCCTCAGGAATAATTGGGATTTTCCCATGAAGAAGGTTCCGTTGGCAGGAATTTCTTTCACTCATTTTGCCTTTATGAAAATGAATGTTCTGGTTCCATAGTGCTGTACCTAGGTATACAGTGTAACAGGCCTGCTTATTCAGCCTATATAGTAACATGGGGATATTCAGTACCTTTCAGAGGCAAACAGCCCCCCATAATGTTAGAAATCATTGGTTGAACCCCAAATATAACTTGCTACTAATATTGTTATTTGCTGAATTAGCCAAGATTCATTCATTAGTGTCATTTGTTTCATATTTGCAAATATTTTAAAAAAAGAAAAACCTTTACAGGTTTTGTGCAATCATTTATTATAATAGACTAAAACCCTGACAGGGTTATCAAGCAGTGGGTGGGACTAGTACACTCTGATGGAAGCTTACAGGGGAGGGAGTATGTTATTCAAGCAGTGGGTGGGACTAGTACACTCTGATGGAAGCTTACAGGGGGAGGGAGTATGTTATTCAAGCAGTGGGTGGGACCAGAACACTCTGATGGAAGCTTACAGGGGGAGGGAGTATGTTATTCAAGCAGTGGGTGGGACCAGAACACTCTGATGGAAGCTTACAGGGGGAGGGAGTATGTTATTCAAGCAGTGGGTGGGACCAGAACACTCTGATGGAAGCTTACAGGGGGAGGGAGTATGTTATTCAAGCAGTGGGTGGGACCAGAACACTCTGATGGAAGCTTACAGGGGGAGGGAGTATGTTATTCAAGCAGTGGGTGGGACCAGAACACTCTGATGGAAGCTTACAGGGGAGGGAGTATGTTATTCAAGCAGTGGGTGGGACTAGTACACTCTGATGGAAGCTTACAGGGGGAGGGAGTATGTTATTCAAGCAGTGGGTGGGACTAGAACACTCTGATGGAAGCTTACAGGGGGAGGGAGTATGTTATTCAAGCAGTGGGTGGGACTAGAACACTCTGATGGAAGCTTACAGGGAAGGGGTAGGGAGTTTGTTATTCAAGCAGTGGGTGGGGCTAAGACAATTATGGAAGCTTACAGGGGGAGGGGAAAGAAGTCTCAAACTGAAGCAGTGGGTGGGGCTAAGACAATTATGGAAGCTTACAGGGGGAGGGGAAAGAAGTCTCAAACTGAAGCAGTGGGTGGGGCTAAGACAATTATGGAAGCTTACAGGGGAGAGAGTATGTTATTCAGGCAGTGGGTGGGGCTAAGACAATTATGGAAGCTTACAGGGGAGGGGAAAAGTCTCAAACTGAAGCAGTGGGTGGGGCTAAGACAATTATGGAAGCTTACAGGGGGAGGGGAAAGAAGTCTCAAACTGAAGCAGTGGGTGGGGCTAAGACAATTATGGAAGCTTACAGGGGAGGGAGCATGTTATTCAGGCAGTGGGTGGGGCTAAGACAATTATGGAAGCTTACAGGGGAGGGAGCATGTTATTCAGGCAGTGGGTGGGGCTAAGACAATTATGGAAGCTTACAGGGGAGGGAGTATGTTATTCAAGCAGTGGGTGGGACTAGTACACTCTGATGGAAGCTTACAGGGGAGGGAGTATGTTATTCAAGCAGTGGGTGGGACTAGTACACTCTGATGGAAGCTTACAGGGGGAGGGAGTATGTTATTCAAGCAGTGGGTTGGACTAGAACACTCTGATGGAAGCTTACAGGGAAGGGGTAGGGAGTTTGTTATTCAAGCAGTGGGTGGGACTAAGACAATTATGGAAGCTTACAGGGGGAGGGAGTATGTTATTCAGGCAGTGGGTGGGGCTAAGACAATTATAGAAGCTTACAGGGGAGGGAGTATGTTATTCAGGCAGTGGGTGGGGCTAAGACAATTATGGAAGCTTACAGGGGAGGGGAAAGAAGTCTCAAACTGAAGCAGTGGGTGGGGCTAAGACAATTATGGAAGCTTACAGGGGAGGGAGTATGTTATTCAGGCAGTGGGTGGGGCTAAGACAATTATGGAAGCTTACAGGGGGAGGGGAAAAGTCTCAAACTGAAGCAGTGGGTGGGGCTAAGACAATTATGGAAGCTTACAGGGGAGGGAGTATGTTATTCAGGCAGTGGGTGGGGCTAAGACAATTATGGAAGCTTACAGGGGAGGGAGTATGTTATTCAGGCAGTGGGTGGGGCTAAGACAATTATGGAAGCTTACAGGGGAGGGGAAAAGTCTCAAACTGAAGCAGTGGGTGGGGCTAAGACAATTATGGAAGCTTACAGGGGAGGGAGTATGTTATTCAGGCAGTGGGTGGGGCTAAGACAATTATGGAAGCTTACAGGGGAGGGGAAAAGTCTCAAACTGAAGCAGTGGGTGGGGCTAAGACAATTATGGAAGCTTACAGGGGAGGGAGTATGTTATTCAGGCAGTGGGTGGGGCTAAGACAATTATGGAAGCTTACAGGGGAGGGGAAAAGTCTCAAACTGAAGCAGTGGGTGGGGCTAAGACAATTATGGAAGCTTACAGGGGGAGGGGAAAGAAGTCTCAAACTGAAGCAGTGGGTGGGGCTAAGACAATTATGGAAGCTTACAGGGGAGGGAGTATGTTATTCAGGCAGTGGGTGGGGCTAAGACAATTATGGAAGCTTACAGGGGAGGGAGTATGTTATTCAGGCAGTGGGTGGGGCTAAGACAATTATGGAAGCTTACAGGGGAGGGGAAAGAAGTCTCAAACTGAAGCAGTGGGTGGGGCTAAGACAATTATGGAAGCTTACAGGGGAGGGGAAAGAAGTCTCAAACTGAAGCAGTGGGTGGGGCTAAGACAATTATGGAAGCTTACAGGGGAGGGAGTATGTTATTCAGGCAGTGGGTGGGGCTAAGACAATTATGGAAGCTTACAGGGGGAGGGGAAAGAAGTCTCAAACTGAAGCAGTGGGTGGGGCTAAGACAATTATGGAAGCTTACAGGGGAGGGAGTATGTTATTCAGGCAGTGGGTGGGGCTAAGACAATTATGGAAGCTTACAGGGGAGGGAGTATGTTATTCAGGCAGTGGGTGGGGCTAAGACAATTATGGAAGCTTACAGGGGAGGGGAAAGAAGTCTCAAACTGAAGCAGTGGGTGTCAAGATAGGAATATGGAATTTGCTAAATTGTGTATCCTTTAGCATACAGTTTAAAAACTAATTGCACTTGTTGTGTGTTACTAAAAACACTATTTTTTCTGCAGGGGCAGGGGGAGAAACACGGCCTTTAGTAACTCCGCCTGTAGAGTTCTGACCTGATTCCCTCTAATCCATAGAGTATACTGTGTGTAAGCGCTGCTCTGTAGCTCTAATCCATAGAGTATACTGTGTGTAAGCGCTGCTCTGTAGCTCTAATCCATAGAGTATACTGTGTGTAAGGGCTGCTCTGTAGCTCTAATCCATAGAGTATACTGTGTGTAAGGGCTGCTCTGTAGCTCTAATCCATAGAGTATACTGTGTGTAAGCGCTGCTCTGTAGCTCTAATCCATAGAGTATACTGTGTGTAAGCGCTGCTCTGTAGCTCTAATCCATAGAGTATACTGTGTGTAAGCGCTTCTCTATAGCTCTAATCCATAGAGTATACTGTGTGTAAGCGCTGCTCTGTAGCTCTAATCCATAGAGTATACTGTGTGTAAGCGCTGCTCTGTAGCTCTAATCCATAGAGTATACTGTGTGTAAGCGCTGCTCTGTAGCTCTAATCCATAGAGTATACTGTGTGTAAGCGCTGCTCTGTAGCTCTAATCCATAGAGTATACTGTGTGTAAGCGCTGCTCTGTAGCTCTAATCCATAGAGTATACTGTGTGTAAGCGCTGCTCTGTAGCTCTAATCCATAGAGTATACTGTGTGTAAGCGCTGCTCTGTAGCTCTAATCCATAGAGTATACTGTGTGTAAGCGCTGCTCTGTAGCTCTAATCCATAGAGTATACTGTGTGTAAGCGCTGCTCTGTTGCTCTAATCCATAGAGTATACTGTGTGTAAGCGCTGCTCTGTAGCTCTAATCCATAGAGTATACTGTGTGTAAGCGCTGCTCTGTAGCTCTAATCCATAGAGTATACTGTGTGTAAGCGCTGCTCTGTAGCTCTAATCCATAGAGTATACTGTGTGTAAGCGCTGCTCTGTAGCTCTAATCCATAGAGTATACTGTGTGTAAGCGCTGCTCTGTAGCGCAGAGTGCCGGGTATAACTATGAAACTCTCGTTTGATTTCTGCTTACTTTATTACTTTATTCCCTTACTGTCCCTTTTCTGCTTCATTCTCGCTTTTCTTTTACTCTCTTTTTCATTTGGATTCATTCTTTTCATTGGAGGCAATGAGCCAAACAGCGGCAGGAATTCCCCAATCCCCTACCGGCCAGACAGCCGCCCTCCCACTCCAACTTACGCTCAGGCCCCTAAACATTTCCACCTTCCAGGTAGGAGCTGGTGTCCTGTCTGTCTCCGTCTCCCGACAGTCTCGCCCAAACGTGGTCTGTTCTGTGTTCATTGTCTCTCCGTGTCTGACTGGTGATTCACGTTGTCAGTTCCTTTTGTGCCCAACTTCCTGCGCCCATATTAGTTGTGCCCAACTTCCAGCACTCATATTAGTAGTGCCCAACCTCCTGCACCCATATTAGTTGTGCCCAACCTCCTGCGCCCATATTAGTTGTGCCCAACTTCCTGCGCCCATATTAGTTGTGCCCAACTTCCTGCGCCCATATTAGTTGTGCCCAACTTCCTGCGCCCATATTAGTTGTGCCCAACTTCCTGCGCCCATATTAGTTGTGCACAACCTCCTGCGCCCATATTAGTTGTGCCCAGCCTCCTGCGCCCATATTAGTTGTGCCCAACCTCCTGCGCCCATATTAGTTGTGCCCAACCTCCTGCGCCCATATTAGTTGTGCCCAACCTCCTGCGCCCATATTAGTTGTGCCCAACTTCCTGCGCCCATATTAGTTGTGCCCAACCTCCTGCGCCCATATTAGTTGTGCCCAGCCTCCTGCGCCCATATTAGTTGTGCCCAACCTCCTGCGCCCATATTAGTTGTGCCCAACTTCCTGCGCCCATATTAGTTGTGCCCAACCTCCTGCGCCCATATTAGTTGTGCCCAACTTCCTGCACCCATATTAGTTGTGCCCAACTTCCTGCGCCCATATTAGTTGTGCCCAACCTCCTGCACCCATATTAGTTGTGCCCAACTTCCTGCGCCCATATTAGTTGTGCCCAACTTCCTGCGCCCATATTAGTTGTGCCCAACTTCCTGCGCCCATATTAGTTGTGCCCAACTTCCTGCGCCCATATTAGTTGCCCTCACAGGGAAGCTGTCTGTAGTTCTTAGGCCTCGTCAGTCTAACCGTGGTCCAACCATCTGTGGCGTGATTCATATGAAATTGGTCAGTGCAAGGGCACCCAAATCTGCTATTGAAATGTGAGTTCTAAGCCACATGGGGCAAATAATGTGCATGGAGCTGCCCCAGTCAGGGCAATTGCACCTTCTCAATAGAAAGGAACAGTAACACCAAATATTGAACGTGTATAAAAGCAATTACAATATAATGTACTGTTGATGGGGGTTTTGGGGTGACTGGGCTGTCACTTAGTGAATCCAATTTTTTGATGAGTTTCAACTGTTTATTGCATTCATTCCAAACATCTCTACGATATTTTCATTATATTTTTATATTATTATATTTGAATGTTTCTTGTCAGAGTTGAATCAGTAAAGGAGAAATATAGGATAAATGAAAAAAAATATAATATAATATACAGTGCTGGTTTCCCTTTGGGAAATCCTTTCTGTAACAATGGCCCCTTTATTGGAGCTCCCTATAGATCCTCTCAGGTCCCTGTCTGGGTTTCAAATGAGGGGTGGGCGTGTCCTAAGGGCCAGAAGCACAGTAGGAGGGGGACAGCCAATCACAGCCCTGCAGTCACACAGACAAAGTTCATTTACTCTGTGAGTTTTGTTCACATATCATGTTAAATGGAAAGTTGATCTTGGCAATAACTTTAGCAAACAGATTTTCTTAGCTAATTGGCAGCCGGCGTATTAGTTTGTTCTGTGCATCACTAGCTGGCTGGTTGCTAGGGTCACTGGCCTTAACAAATGCTTCACATACCAAGCAATTAAAAGAAAGGATTTGAGAGAGACACAATAATGATAGTAATAATTTATCATAAACAACTGGGCAGATTTCCCCTGCTTTTTTCCAGGACCCATAGATTTCATTGTAATACGTCTGATTGTAATAAGTGTATGATTGTCGCTGTGTGTGGTCAGATGTCCGTATCCCACTCATTCACATCAGCTCTATATCCGGCAGCGCTCAGTATCCCTCCTACAGTCCTACATGTTCATTTCTGTAGCCCCTAAGTCTGTGCAACATTATCCCTTTCCCGTGTCCCCATACAGGGCACTACTGACAGTTACCTGTCCCTCCCCCCGGTACTATATCTGTATCCTGAATTGGACCTTTAGCGAAACTTTTGATTTGGTCTTCATTTTTATTTTTGATAGTTTTTTTAATTATTTGTCTGACCCCAATTTCCAATTATCAAATGGGGGTCGCTGACCCCGGCAACCAGAAACTATTGCTCAACGAGGCTACAATTGTATTTTCACTTTTTATTCCTTATCTTTCTATTTAGACCCTCCTCTAGTTATATTCCAGTATCTCTTTCAAATTACTGCCTGGTTGCTAGGTTAAATTGGCTCCTAGCAACTGCACAGCTGCTAAAATTCCAAACTGGAGAGCCACTGGACAAAAAGCTAAATAATTCAAAAACCACAAATAATAATAAATGAAGACCAATGACAAATTGTCTCAGAATATGACTCTCTACATACCGGGCAGTCTATGGTGCCCTCGGGACGTCCTGGCCAGTCGGTACCATGTTACAATGCATATACTCAGCACTCTCTCCCATGTTACAGTCTCTGTAGGGTGGGACTCTCTCTCCGCATTACCATGTAGATGCTAGAGTATCTCTTCTGTCTATTCCGACTGCTCCTCTTCTCATACTCATCTCTGTACTCTCGTTCTGTGTTACAGATGATGTCTCCTAGGGTGCGTCTGTTGAACGCTCTCGTTTCTGTGTGCTCCTTAACTCAATCTGTTTTGTCTGTGTGTCCTACAGTTCCCCTCTCCCCCTGTTTTACCCCTATGATTTATCTCTAACCACTTTACTTGTTTCAATCCCACAGATCAAGGCATTAACATTTACAGGAAGCCTCCAATCTACAAGCAACACGGTAAAGCCTCCCTGCATTGCTTCGCCTCTCCGCCCTTAGCTTGGCCCTGGCGCATGATCCCTTTAATTCCTTGCCTTTTGCTCATAAAGATTCCAGCTGAACTGATGTTTTTCTCTAAACGCTATAGGGTGTGGGCTACGGTGGCACGTCTGTGTCTCTTCCATCTGTAGCAGAGCAAGCTAAAAATAAAGGGTAACTAAACCCTGCTGCGCTGTATTGCTCAACCCAACGTTACTCAGCTGTTGCCGGACTACAAATCCCAGAATAATGTAACATATAATGAAGGGTGAGGCATGCTGGGAGCTGTAGTCCGGCAACATCAATGGTGTATTCTTAAAGCAATATTGCACAATAAAACTTTCCCCCAAATCCCCATTAGAATGCAAGAAATCCCCCAATGAAAATCCCAGCTGATGTGAGTAAATCCGGCTCCCTGTTCTCTGTTCCTGCAATTGGAGTTGGGAGCAATAAGCACAGTTTCCCAGCACTGAACAAGTCTGTCCCTTTATCCCCATGTCTGATTCCTGTGCCATATAATGACGGGAAAATGCCATCATTATCTCTATATGTAAGGTACCAGCAAGGGGCCTGACACAGTGCTGGGAATCAGCATTCTCATTGGTCACTTCTCTTGCACTTATAATCAGATTTTTGCTCAGTAGCATTCTCATTGGTGAATTTTCATGCATCTATAATTATGTTTTTCTATAGCAAACCTAGGGGGCGCCCAACTGCTATAATCACTCTTTGCCGACTGCATGGGCCAATCATTATCAGCGCTGCAGCGACACTTTGTTTTCTGTTCTTCATCTAAATGTCGACTGCATTGTGCTTCATTTCATTCCCCTGAAACCTTGTCTTGTTTTATTTTATTTCATGGCTTGTTCTGTGTCCTCCCCCTTAACATGTGAACATTTAACTCACTGGCCGGTCCAATTCTCTCAGTAAGTACTCGACCTCCTCTCTCAGTAACCCTAGAACATTTTAGAAGGAGCGCGGAATTCCTGCGGTTGTAAGAGCCATTTCCGGCTGCGGAATTCTTAGCGCAGATCATTCTCACTTTGTAGTAATGAGAGATCCCCATTAGGGGGCGCCATTGAGCTTCACATATATTTTTCAAAATGAATTACTGCCATTCCTGTGTTTTGAGGGAACAGTATAGAGGGAATGAAACTCGGCTTAATGAAACTCGGCTTAATGCTGACTGTTCTACCCCCAGATAGAGGGGCATTTATAGGTATCTGTGCATGAACCAACCTTCCCTCAAGCCAAGTTTTACCTCCTCTGCCTTTAATTTATCTCTATACTTCTGCTTGATGCCTTTCCTCCTTGCACTTGCTATGGTATGATGGGGTGCAAGCTGCGGCCCCCTGCTGGTGATAACGTTCAGCACCCAGGAGCATTCCCTGGCTTAGAGCCTGCCATTCAGCTGTGCTGGGATAAGGCACCTATGCATGCCAACCACTAACATCTCTGTGGAAGATGACAGATTGGGCCCATCCATGTGTGCCAGGAAGTGCCAGTTTCATGCTAAGAATGGCCAATTAGAATTGTTTCCCCCCTCTTGGTAGGTAATCCCATAACCTGACTGCCCTTACAGTAAGGAACCCCTTCCTATGCTGATGGTGAGATCTCCTTTCCTCCCCACCCCCAATGAATCACTCATTCCCCCTCTCTTGGTAGGGAACCCCATAACCTGACTGCCCTTACAGTAAGGAACCCCTTCCTATGCTGATGGTGAGATCTCCTTTCCTCCCTACCCCCAATTAATCACACATTCCCCCTCTCTTGGTAGGGAACCCCATAACCTGACTGCCCTTACAGTAAGGAATCCCTTCCTATGCTTATGGTGAGATCTCCTTTCCTCCCCACCCCCAATGTATCACTCATTCCCCCTCTCTTGGTAGGGAATCCCATAACCTGACTGCTCTTACAGTAAGGAATCCCTTCCTATGCTGATGGTGAGATCTCCTTTCCTCCCCACCCCAATGAATCACTCATTCCCCCTCTCTTGGTAGGGAACCCCATAACCTGACTGCCCTTACAGTAAGGAACCCCTTCCTATGCTGATGATGAGATCCCCTTTCCTCCCCACCCCCAATGAATCACTCATTCCCCCTCTCTTGGTAGGGAACCCCATAACCTGACTGCCCTTACAGTAAGGAACCCCTTCCTATGCTGATGGTGAGATCCCCTTTCCTCCCCACCCCAAATGAATCACTCATTCCCCCTCTCTTGGTAGGGAACCCCATAATCTGACTGCCCTTACAGTAAGGAACCTCTTCCTATGCTGATGGTGAGATCCCCTTTCCTCCCCACCCCCAATGAATCACTCATTCCCCCTCTCTTGGTAGGGAATCCCAAAACCTGACTGCCTTTACAGTAAGGAACCCCTTCCTATGCTGATGGTGAGATCCCCTTTCCTCCCCACCCCCAATGAATCACTCATTCCCCCTCTCTTGGTAGGGAATCCCATAACCTGACTGCCCTTACAGTAAGGAACCCCTTCCTATGCTGATGGTGAGATCCCCTTTCCTCCCCACCCCCAATGAATTACTCATTCCCCCTCTCTGGGTAGGGAACCCCATAACCTGACTGCCCTTACAGTAAGGAACCCCTTCCTATGCTGATGGTGAGATCCCCTTTCCTCCCCACCCCCAATGAATCACTCATTCCCCCTCTCTTCAGAATATTCTGCACCGTGGGTGATTGACATATTAGTAATTAATCCCTAAAGCAGTGACGATAGACAAAAAAAAAACTGTAAATGGCCGACTGAGCAGTTCCCATCCCATAAGCAGCAGAGGAGCCATTATGTCGGCAGGAATGCTCTCCCGGAATCAGAAACAGCTTTTCCTGGGAGACAATAGGAATATTTGTTGGGCTGCCATGTTGCCTGCAATTACCCAAGCGTTGTACTGACGGGGGGAATGTGCCCTCGCTGAGCGCCTCGTGGTGCATAAAGCACTGGCTCAGGCCGTGGGAGGGGGGTCGGGTAATTGGGGGCGCAGCATGTCCCCACTTTCTCTGTGCAAATAATAATTAATGCCATATATAAGAGCATTTCTCAATTGTGAGATGATTCCTTCAGCCAACCCCTGCCTTTATATTGAGTGCAGCTGTTCCGGGATTGGAATTCTGGAATCAGAGGGGAATATACGTAGGAGACAATTTCAATTTACTTTCACTTAAAAACTCAATTGTGAGGGCTTAGCTATTAGTGTTCATACACATCAGTGTGAGCTGCCATATTGCTTACTCATAGACATCACTACAATGGTCCTAATCAGATTTATTGAGAATTAAATGGGTTGTTCACCTTTAAACTAACTTTTAGTATGTTCTAGATATGGATATTCTGAGACAATTTGCAATTGGTCCTCATTTTTTTAGTTATTTAGCTTTTTGTTCAGTGGTTCTCCAGTTTGGAATTTCAGCAGCTGTCTGGTTGCTAGGGTCTTGGGTCTTGTGTACCTTAGCAACCAGGCAGCAGTTTGAATAGGAGTGAGACAGAAATATAAAGTAATAATAATCACACAGTTGTAAGCTCACAGGGCAATAGTTTTTTTTTGGCTTTTTTGGAAGCTGGAAAGATATAAAAGAGGAAGGCAAATAATTCAAAAACTATAACAAATAATGAAGACCAATTGCAAAGCTGCAATAGAATGTTCTAGGAACTACCCCTATTATTATTATTATTATTAACATTTATTTATAAAGCGCCAACATATCCCCGCAGCGCTGTACAATAAGTGGGTTACATACATTGGACATACAGAGTAACATATAAAGCAATCAGTAACCGATACAGGAGGGGAAGAGAGCCCTGCCCAAAAGAGCTTACAATCTACAAGGAGTAACATATAAAGCAATCAGTAACCAATACAGGAGGGAAAGAGAGCCCTGCCCAAAAGAGCTTACACTCTACAAGGAGTAACATATAAAGCAATCAATAACCTATACAAGAGGTGAAGAGGGCCCTGCCCAAAAGAGCTTACACTCTACAAACCCTATAAGTGAAGCCCATGAAGAATGCACTTGATAATATACTGAGCACCCAGCAAGCTGCCCCTCGTCCCTAGCTGTCTATAGAGGAATGCAACATGGCAGCTTCTACCCCTCTGTATAAATATTAAATGATACCATCATATTATACAGTGAGCCAAAACCATTTCCGAACATCTGACACTTTTCTGGCGCACGTGGATTGGTCACATGGGAAGGCAGAAATTAACCCTTTTGCTCCTGCATTGCAAATTGCAACTTATAAAGAGAACCCTAATCCCATCTAGATGCAGCTGCCTTGGCAGCACAGAACAGCGAGTCCGAGGATATCATCAAGTCCTCCAAGTTCCCGGCCGCTCACGCACCGGCACCCAACGAGGTCCCAAAGATTGAGACAGAGTACTGGCCCGGCCCACCTTCTCTTGCTGCCATAGGTATGCCAACCGAACCAACGTTACGTCTTGATGCTGCCTGAAACTGTGCGGGGAGAATGTAATCAAAGGCTTTCATTGGTTATCAGCAGTGAGGGGCCCCTTCAATGCTCAGTTGCACCTAAATTTAGGTTTATTTTTTATTAACAATGTGAGGCCTCTTTGAACCATCAGGGACCACGTGAGGCCTCTGAAGTCTTGATAGTTGGCCACGGCTGCAACCATAGGCCCGAGGTACTATATAGAATGTCTGACACTGCCCCTGCCACATTTTGGCTGAACTATTTCCCGCATATCCAGTGGCCGCCGGATACCATAGATGCCTGTGGCATAAGGCACGGACTCCCATTGCCCACTAAATATAGTTAATACAACTGTTATTGGCCCAGTCCTCTACATCAAACATCTCCTGCTATTATTTCATTGGTTCCCTTGTGCAAAAATGCCAGTATAAGTGACTTTCATTGCCTAACAATGACACTTAAAGAGAGGTCAGACTGAAGTGCTTGAGTTTGTTCACTGAAACACCAACCCTCCCCATTGTCATGTCCATGTAGATGTTCATTTGTCCATTCTTTCATGATGTCCAACCATTACAGAGCTGCGCAAGTAGCGCCGCAATCAGACTGCGCAGTGGTACGAAGTGTTATTTGTGAATATGTGTCACCTCACCCCTTTAAAACCAGAAATCCATGCTACAAGGCTACACATGAATTAATTGCTCATTTGCCTTATTAGGTGCTTATTTTAAAAGGGTGAGGTGCAGTGAATTTGAAACAACATCGCCACCTGCTGTTCAGTTGACTGACTGGCAACAGTTGGCAGAAACTTAACTCAGTGAGCAGTGGAAAGTCTTGGGATGTTGCTTTGCTTCGAACTGGTCATATGACTCTTCTAACATGCAAGGTACCCCCCAAAACTCCCACGTAACTAACTGGGTTTAACTGAGTCATGCCCCCAATCTGCTGTCACCATGCACCTGAAACCCAGCACATATTCTGGCGAGCCTGGTGCATTGTGGGGTCTCCTATTAGGTACTGTCCCGCCATTAGGGAGGGGAGATGGAAGTTAATATTGGGGATGGTTTCACTGAAGAGGTGGGTCTTAAGCGGGGGGCCAAAGGCTTATACTCTTATAGGGTCAGTTTGTTTTCCCCTGAATTAAAGTGTTTGGGCCTAGGACAGGGTTTAGGGGAGACGGGCCCCTAGCAATGCAGGTAAGCTGGGGCCCTATCCAACGAGGAACATTCCCAGTGTTATTTTATGTACATTCTTCCCCCAAGTGGCCCCTTTAATGTTGGGGCTCAGGGCAAATGACTTTGGCCTATGTCAAGCCCTGTCCTGATTTGCAAAATGGGATCACTAGTTAGTCTGCTTTCTCATTTTGACTGATCAGCTTTGGGCCAGTCTGAGTCTGATCATAGTGACCGAACATGAATAGATTTATATTGCACAAACCAATCAGATTGCATGATCTGTGCGTGTGTAGGCAACCTATGTATGAAATTCTGATTTGCTGCTGACAAATTGCATTTATTAAAGCAGTTTTGCCCCGTCATTTCCACTGTGCAGAGGCGCCAAAGGGGGCACGAAAACAATAATATTTATATACAATAATAACTTATACTGAATTCCTCAGCAAGAGAATAAATCTCATTTAACATTTGCACTTAAACTGTTTAGTAATCCCCAGTCCAGTGGTTTTGGAAGCAATATAACTGCAGTGAGCAAGTCACTGGGGTCCAATGGGAATTAAATAAGAGAGACAGATGGCGGCTGATGCATTTGAGGGAGAGAAGGGATTTTCACAGTCAATGTCCTTGTGATTTCTGGATCCAGGTTCTGATCCCAGGAGGCGGTCTAGCGTTCGGGAGGAAGATGGCGAGGAACTGCAGAAACGCCGGCAGCTTCATGAGGAGCAGCTACTGAAGGTGAGGCCCAGTGCCGAGGGCACCGGATCCCAGTGGCTAACGGAACCATCTTGTTCTAACTGGGCTGCACAACAATGACCCTTACAAATATGTTGCACAAATCTATCTTTATAAAGGTGTGGCCCCCAAGGGATATTTATGGGCCATATTGTGCTTATATAACCTGCCCTTAGAACATGTGGTGTGAGAAATAATTATTCCAATACATGTATAAACAGCACTGGTTTAGGTAATCAGTATAGCAACTCCCAACCATTTGTATAAAAGCAAATAAACAGAAGACTAATGTTCCTTGTACATACTGAGCTGTACCCGGATAATGTGCTGTCTCTAAAGGAAACAGTGTGGCAGCTCCTGCCCATATGTATAATAAAAACCTCTTTTCTCTTTTTGTCTTGCTTTCCATTTTAGTTAAACTCAGGTCTGGGTCAGTTGATACTGAAAGAAGAGAAAGAAAGTAGAGAGCGGACTCATTCTTCCCACCGATACGACTGTAAGTGCCAAAACTCCCTAATGGTATCCCACCTCATTATAATCTGGGCCATTCCCCCCCCCCCCCCCCCCCCCCAATTGTTTAGATACACTTATACACACGCAACCCAGTGACCCACCCCCATTTTTATCTGCACCCACACACAGTCTAGTACCACACACTCCAACTACCCTGTGTCTCTCACACTTTATTTTCACTTACAAAGCCCAGTGCTACACCCTTATTTTTATTTCCAGCAAAACACAGCAGAATGCTCTAGTCAAGCAACAAGTCTCTTTCCTGTCTTTTTAGATCTCCAATCTGATTCTTCCAAAACCTCCTCCCTCCCTGGCTATGGAAGGAATGGACTCCACCGGGTAAGAGTAACACGTGGGATAATATGTTTAATTGGAGAAACAGTCACCCTACTATAGTTCTAGGAGTACCTGCAAATATACACTCTCCCCAAATCCCCCCCTAACTGGCCTTCAGGCTGGGTCCCCTTAGCTCATAACAAGGTTACAGATATATAGAAACATTGGGGTAACAGTCACCCTGCTATAGTTCCAGGGGTACCCAGGGCACAAATAAGCACTCACCCCAAATTCCCCCCTAACTGGCCTTCAGGCTGGGCCCCCTTAGCCCATAACAAGGTTACAGATATATAGAAACATTGGGGTAACAGTCACCCCGCTATAGTTCCAGGGGTACCCAGGGCACAAATAAGCACTCACCCCAAATTCCCCCCTAACTGGCCTTCAGGCTGGGCCCCCTTAGCCCATAACAAGGTTACAGATATATAGAAACATTGGGGTAACAGTCACCCTGCTATAGTTCCAGGGGTACCTAGGGCACAAATAAGCACTCACCCCAAATCCCCCCCTAACTTGCCTTCAGGCTGGGCCCCCTTAGCACATAACAAGGTTACAGATATATAGAAACATTGGGGTAACAGTCACCCCGCTATAGTTCCAGGGGTACCCAGGGCACAAATAAGCACTCACCCCAAATCCCCCCCTAACTGGCCTTCAGGCTGGGCCCCCTTAGCCCATAACAAGGTTATAGATATATAGAAACATTGGGGTAACAGTCACCCTGCTATAGTTCCAGGGGTACCTAGGGCACAAATAAGCACTCACCCCAAATCCCCCCTAACTTGCCTTCAGGCTGGGCCCCCTTAGCCCATAACAAGGTTACAGATATATAGAACATTGGGGTAACAGTCACCCTGCTATAGTTACAGGGGTACCCAGGGCACAAATAAGCACTCACCCCAAATCCCCCCCTAACTGGCCTTCAGGCTGGGCCCCCTTAGCCCATAACAAGGTTACAGATATATAGAAACATTGGGGTAACAGTCACCCTGCTATAGTTCCAGGGGTACCCAGGGCACAAATAAGCACTCACCCCAAATCCCCCCTAACTGGCCTTCAGGCTGGGCCCCCTTAGCCCATAACAAGGTTACAGATATATAGAAACATTGGGGTAACAGTCACCCCGCTATAGTTCCAGGGGTACCCAGGGCACAAATAAGCACTCACCCCAAATCCCCCCCTAACTGGCCTTCAGGCTGGGCCCCCTTAGCCCATAACAAGGTTACAGATATATAGAAACATTGGGGTAACAGTCACCCCGCTATAGTTCCAGGGGTACCCAGGGCACAAATAAGCACTCACCCCAAATCCCCCCCTAACTGGCCTTCAGGCTGGGCCCCCTTAGCCCATAACAAGGTTACAGATATATAGAAACATTGGGGTAACAGTCACCCCGCTATAGTTCCAGGGGTACCCAGGGCACAAATAAGCACTCACCCCAAATCCCCCCCTAACTGGCCTTCAGGCTGGGCCCCCTTAGCCCATAACAAGGTTACAGATATATAGAAACATTTGGGTAACAGTCACCCTGCTATAGTTCCAGGGGTACCCAGGGCACAAATAAGCACTCACCCCAATCCCCCCTAACTGGCCTTCAGGCTGGGCCCCCTTAGCCCATAACAAGGTTACAGATATATAGAAACATTGGGGTAACAGTCACCCCGCTATAGTTCCAGGGGTACCCAGGGCACAAATAAGCACTCACCCCAAATCCCCCCCTAACTGGCCTTCAGGCTGGGCCCCCTTAGCCCATAACAAGGTTACAGATATATAGAAACATTGGGGTAACAGTCACCCCGCTATAGTTCCAGGGGTACCCAGGGCACAAATAAGCACTCACCCCAAATCCCCCCCTAACTGGCCTTCAGGCTGGGCCCCCTTAGCCCATAACAAGGTTACAGATATATAGAAACATTGGGGTAACAGTCACCCCGCTATAGTTCCAGGGGTACTCAGGGCACAAATAAGCACTCACCCCAAATCCCCCCCCTAACTGGCCTTCAGGCTGGGCCCCCTTAGCCCATAACAAGGTTACAGATATATAGAAACATTGGGGTAACAGTCACCCTGCTATAGTTCCAGGGGTACTCAGGGCACAAATAAGCACTCACCCCAAATCCCCCCCCTAACTGGCCTTCAGGCTGGGCCCCCTTAGCCCATAACAAGGTTACAGATATATAGAAACATTGGGGTAACAGTCACCCTGCTATAGTTCCAGGGGTACCTAGGGCACAAATAAGCACTCACCCCAAATCCCCCCCTAACTGGCCTTCAGGCTGGGCCCCCTTAGCCCATAACAAGGTTACAGATATATAGAAACATTGGGGTAACAGTCACCCCGCTATAGTTCCAGGGGTACCCAGGGCACAAATAAGCACTCACCCCAAATCCCCCCCTAACTGGCCTTCAGGCTGGGCCCCCTTAGCCCATAACAAGGTTACAGATATATAGAAAGATTGGGGTAACAGTCACCCTGCTATAGTTCCAGGGGTACCTATAAATAAATATTCCCAGAAGTGACACAGACCTCATTGTAAAAGCCTATACACAACATGTCTATGTGCGAATGGGGTCACATTGCCCTGCTAGTATAAACCTGCCCTGAGTGACATGTCTAATTAAGATTCAGTAATTAAAAGGAGACCAAAGCTATAACCACACAAGTGGGTGGCTGAGACTCCTTTCAGCTTACTAAAGGGCAACACAGACAACTGACATTTACCAACTCCTTCCTGCAAAAACCCTTCTCTATGCACATTAATGCTCTATGGCTGTACCAAAGTGTAGGGTTGGTCTGTACAGCAAAAAGCAACTCAGAACTGTCCATTAACATGTCTTTACAAACAGCTTTACTGTAGCTTTCCCAAAGTGAGTATATGGAACATCCAAATGATAAACATCAACATGGCAAGTAAAGCCAGCAATGGGTTAGGCAAGAATTTCTGTACATCCTATCTGATCTTCATTTACCCGGGGCAGCAGAATCATCAAACATTGGTCTTAGCGGAGATTAAGGTCTGTCATGAAAGATCAGGTAGTTTGGTGAGGTTGCCCAATCCTACCCATCCCATCGCAAGACTAAATTGGGCTAGGCTACTAAACAGATCATAGTAGGGACCTAGAATACCCCCTAGGAGACCCACCCAAGGACCCCATTTGCCCGTTTTTGGGTGCCAGGTGTCCCTACACTTCATAGACCTGTTGGTTCTTTGATGCAGAAGAAGATTCCTGGCCTGGAGGAAGAGGTGGGGAGGTGGGGGCAATGAAAATAAATATGAGGTAATGCTGTTCCATCATCCCTAGGTCTATAAGAAAATAAATATTTAATTGACCGAAAGTCAAAAATGTTGTATCTGTGTTTGTCCATCCTGAGAGAGGTACAAAGTTCTGATACAGAGTAAATAGATGAGCTTGTTCTGCAGTTGGATTAATCATTGGCTTTGGGGCATTTGGTATGAAGCAAAATATGGCGTATATTATAGTCATTAGAGGGGAGTCTGGGTAGGACCCTAAGAGCAATGTCCCTCTGTGTATGATACGTGCCTCTGGCATTATCCCCTCATCATCCTCAGGCTCATTTTACCATCATTTATTTGGGAAGGTCATTTGTGCCCACGGGCAAGAAACCATTTATGTGGCACGATACTTCCACCCGCCACTGGTGCAGAATGTTTCGCCAGTGAGTCCATATATTTCATTGCCACTGTCCCATGGGATATTAGGGTAATAAGCAAAGCAGTAAGGTAATAAAAGCTACAAGATTGGCTGGGGGTCCAATTATCTATACCAACCAACCAATAGGATGCTTGCTTTCAAACAGCTGAGCAGTTTGGGATGAGTATGTATGAGTATGTATTATGTATTAATGTATGTATAATGTCCTTTCTCTTCTCCCTCCTCTGCAGCCGGTCTCAACTGACTTTGGCCACTACGACAGTTACGGGGATATAAGTGGCGGCGTTCGAGGTAAGTTCTTCTATCTTTTGTCAGGGAGGTTGTATGAGAGGGGAATTTGCCACTATACAAACGTTGTTCCATCTGCAGCTTGGTGAACTACAACTCCTGTTAGTTTTTGTTAAATACTGGGACTGGGTTTGTTTCCCCTTGGAACCCAAAAAGAACTAATAATAAACTAATAAAGTGCTGTCCAACATATTAAATCTGGCAGTGTGCTAGTTATATCTCATACGTGTTGGATTCAATTAAAATGACAATGCTATATAATGAAATCTATGGAACCTCTGAGCAAACTGGGGCAAAAAAATCCTTTGGGGGTTCTCATCCGTGGGCCTCCAGTTGGACAGCCCTGCACAAATAGATCCACTGATAATGTTGTGGGCCAAATTGGGCTGATGGGGTCTTTTGGCCCCAAGGCCAATGGGCAGATCCTAATTCAGGATGCAGATGCAGTCCTTACCCGAGGGGATTTTCTAGTCTGCCAATAGGTATCCTGCTGATTTATCGAGGCCTACATACACAGACCAATCAGCTGGAATCTCTGACTGGGGGCTGAGGTGGCAGATTTTATTGCCCCGTTTATGGACAGCTTGATTGTTATTCTTTTCCTTTATTCATTACTAATACTAATATTTACCTTTTTTTTCTTTTCAGAATATCAGGTAGGTGCTTCCTACTGAACTATTCCTTTCATTATTATATAAAACCAGCCTGATGTTAATGGGGCATGTGAGTGGGTAGGTGTGCCAATATGAATACCGTGTGTATATCCGGCACTTGCATGTATGTGTGTATAATAAACACGTTATATCCGCTAATGTATAAAGCCCAGTTCTGATGCTTGCTTCTCCCAGCCTCTGGGGCAGAGGTTCCAGGCTCTTCTCATTCACACCCTTGCCCAGAACATGTTCCCCCATACTGAAACCTCAGCAATACCCCACACACATGCATAACGTTCTTATCTCTCCCTTCCACAGTTCTCTTCTTGTTGTACCACATCTTTCTTTCCTGATTCCCACTGCTGTCTCGTCTCCCTATTTTTCTTCTGTTTTGCCATTTTCCCTCCTCTGCAAATGTCCCAGTTGCTCTTCACTTTATCCCTTTTTAGGGTGAAGACACACTATTATTATTATTATTAACATTTATTTATAAAGCGCCAACATATCCCGCAGCGCTGTACAATAAGTGGGTTACATACATTGGACATACAGAGTAACATAAAGCAATCAGTAACCGATACAAGAGGTGAAGAGGGCCCTGCCCAAAAGAGCTTACAATCTACAACTACTTAGTAGCAGCTACTTGTCACGGCTACTAAATGCCAGAAAAACCCCTGCCAATGACAATACTGAGAATTGCCTCTGCTAAACACACATAGAGATCAGCATTGTCTATTTGTGTAGCTGCTGCTAGTAGCTCTGTTTGTCTTGACCCTTAAGGTGGCCATACGCCTTCAGATCTTCTTCAACGAGCCGATGGGGTCCCCGATCCGACTAGATTTTTTAACCTGCCTGATCGAGATCTGTCTGATTTCAGGCCAGATATCAGTCGGGCAGGCCCGTCGTTAGTGCCCATACACGGGGCGATTAGCTGCCGAATCAGTCTAAGGGACCCAAATTGGCAGCCAGAATCGGCCCGTGTATGGGGACCTTTAGCTGTTTCCCCCTCTCCCCACTTTTTTTTTGCTATTAATTTCCCCCTTCTCCCATTCTGCTCTCTTTTCTCCCTTCACTTTCATTTTCTCCTCCTCCCCCTTCTTCTTTTTTGTTTTACTTTTGACTTTTCTCACATTTAGCCCTTGTTGCCTTTTGCTTTACCCTATAGTTATTGAGTTTTGTGTGCTGTACCTTTATTGCTATATGTATTACTAAATGTGCCCTACCTCCTGCAGGCCGGTAGTCATATACCAAATAGCCAGTCGCAGATTGTATTTGGCACCCCCAGAAGCTATTTTCATACTTGGCTCCCCTGCACTCCTTAAACTTAAGTGTGGGGGAAAAACATTTGGGGACCCCGTTTTATGGTATCTCTCCTTACAGACAATGAGCTCACTTGGGGGCATATCTTCTGCGTCTGTGCTGAGACATTAAAGTTCCTGACCAACCCCTGGGCTGATAGGGTTTTTCCCCCTAAAAAGCTTTGGAAATAATGAGGAGGGTTGTGGATAGCCAGCCTAAGGAGAATGGCAGTTTAGGCTAAACCAGCAATACCTGCACAGCAGCTAGGCAAAAGAAAGTAAGGAAAGTCTAACCATAGATTTACATCATTTCTATTAGACAGTTATAAATAGTGGTGCTATTAAGAGTTAACTGGTTGCTAGAGTATCTGACCATAACAACCACAGACAGGATGCAGACCCTAGCAAGTGATATATTTAATTCCAGTATAAAAAAGAAACAGAATAGAATGATAAACAATTAAATATCCACAAACATTAAACATTTCTTGCTATGCATTTATGTTTGAAGGGTTTGCAGTTGTTCTTTATTTATTTTTCTGTCTCGTGCCTGTAGCACGGCATAGGGGCAATAGTGAGCCGAGTGCTTTCTGATGAGTTTCCAAGTAAAATCTCACTCATTTCCTCATTCTGATAATAATTTCCCTTTCTGTGGAATTTCCAAAAAAAAAAAAAAGTTATTTCCACTTTCTGCTGATAAACCTCTGCCAAGAGCTTTGGGTCGGGATATGTAAGAGAATTCCATCATGTGTGGCTAATGTAGCAGGGCCCTAGCAGGTGGAGAGCAGGAGGCCTTGCTGGAAGCCAACCCTGGGGGCCCGGGGGCTGTAACCAACTGCAGCTTTTGGGCTCCTCTTTGTGCCAAACGTCGCTGCCGCTGTAGACGAGCTTTATCCTGTTTCTCTAATCTCTAACTATGGCTTCATAGGCAAACTGTACCCTTGCCTAGTGCTTGTTGCATGCCTAACTGCCCTGCATATGGCACCTAGCTAAGCCGGACTTACCCTCCCTGCTTTATGTGTAACTAGTGCTTCTCTAAATGTTTTTCCACGTAGTCGCTACCAGATGGCCACGTTCCTGCAATGAGAATGGATAGGGGCGTCTCAATGCCTAACATGTTGGAGCCAAAGGCAAGTGGTTGTGGTGCTCTTTCCCTTCTTCTAATGTCTCTGGTGGTGGAGAGTTGGTGACATGGTGGGGCCCTTGGTAGGGATTATTCTGTGCATGGAAATAAATGTAAAAGCTTCTTAACAGGTGGGTTTGGCAGGATAAAACCCTTTTATTTACAGATTTTAAGCCAAGCCAGACTCTGATACCTACTGGGAGCTGCTATCTTGCTCCCTTCCCATTGTTCTGCTGATCGGCTGCTGGGGGTGAGGGGGGGGGATATCACTCCAACTTGCAGCGCAGCAGTAAAGTGTGCCTGAGTCTGAGCTTTCAGCCAGCGCTACACATTAGAACTGCTTTCAGCTAACCTATTGTTTCTCCTACTCCCATGTAACTGGAGGAGTCCCAAGCCGGACTTGGATTTCTTACTATTGAGTGCTATTCTGATACCTACTGGGAGCTGCTATCTTGCTCCCTTCCCATTGTTCTGCTGATCGGCTGCTGGGGGTGAGGGGGGGGGGATATCACTCCAACTTGCAGCGCAGCAGTAAAGTGTGCCTGAGTCTGAGCTTTCAGCCAGCGCTACACATTAGAACTGCTTTCAGCTAACCTATTGTTTCTCCTACTCCCATGTAACTGGAGGAGTCCCAAGCCGGACTTGTGCACAGGGAACCTCACACTTCCAGTAGGAAGACAATCATCAGCCTCCATCTAAAAATGTGTTTCCCGTTTCTCCTGATTTTGTGCCAATCACAATCCCTTCTGTTGTTTATCCCAGATTTTCCCCTATGAGATGCTGGTTGTCGGTAACCCGGCACGCAACAAGATCCTAAGGGACGTGGACAGGACCAGACTGGAGGTCAGTGCTGCCTCATTGGACATTACATATGTATAATTGTTCTTCCAGTTACCCTATAGCAACCAATCAGCAGTTAGCTTCTACTCTCCGATGGCATTTGATTGGCTCGTATTGGTTTCATGGATTCATACCCAACTATCTATGTTGTTGCCATAGGAATTTTGTCCTATAAATAATATTTTTTTCTCTCCTTTTAGCGCCACCTCGCCCCGGAAATCTTTCAAGAAATCTTTAGAATGACGATACAGGAATTTGATAAGCTGCCTCTCTGGAGACGCAACGACTTGAAGAAAAGAGCCAAATTGTTCTAATTCCCTCACCAGAGTATTGTTTTTAGGGAAGAATCACTTCTGGGTCATCGGACGTGGCGCGCCACGGGAAGCGATCCAATACTGCGGCCCCCATCTGAAAATCACAGAGATATCCGCTGTGGGGTGGGGGCGGAACCAATGGTCAGGATTATGGGCGGGGCAAGTAACTCCCTGCCGCTCTGTGGGTGTGCCACTAATACTCAGCTAGGGTGCCACTAATACTCAGCTAGGGTGCCACTAGGCAAGGAGAATGGCCACCTGTAACAAGCCTACAGGTGCAATCACTCTGCCGCCATATTATCCAGGAAGAAGTGTGTGTGTGTTGGGGGGGGGGGGTGTTGTTTTAGTGATCTTTTTTTTTTTTAATTCTATTAAATTCCGGACTTTAACCCCCTGCGCTTTGGTTATCACATGTGAGCAGTGTCCTAATCAAATGCCAGGTCTGCCTGTACCAATAACAAACCTAACCAACGTCATTTGCATTAACGGCCACACCCTTTTTGTTTTTAATTACGGGATCCGAACCCCCCACTTCACGTGTAGCCATAGTCGAGGTGAGTTTGTTTGCACATATCCGGGGGGGCTTGCTGCGTATGATTGGTTTACTCTAGGCAGCCCATTCACGTGTCTTTGCCATTATTTTTCTATGTTTTTAATTTTTCTTTTTGGGAAATTCGACCCATTTCATCCGTTTGTACGACATGTAACGAGTGCAGGACTGTATTGTTTAATCCACTGAGTTTAAAAATTCTGCCTTGCTAAGTCCATACGTGACTCCGCCAGGAAACAGGGATGTATAGTTCTACTCCAGCCTTGGGCTTTAGTGCAGGGTTTTTAGGCTTTTGTGAATCCGACGCCTATAGTGACCTTAAGCGAGAGCAGGGACCTACCAACCAGGGACGGAGGGGTCGGCTTGAGTGGCTCAATGTGGGTTTTGGTACCGACCCATTTGGACTGAGGTCCCTATGCTCCCCGCTTGCCTATTGGTGACAATGAATTCTTTGTATGATGTCATCATTTTATAAGCGGGGACCCAATCGCTACGGACCCGGGACACTCGGCTTAGCGCCTTTCCCTAATCTCGGGGCGACGACAATTCCATTTTATTCCTTATGTTAATCATTCCCTTAATCGAGTTTAATTAAGGAAGACAAAGGGGCTATTTAGCCGCCCATGGATGACGACTGACCTGCTCTTTGGCTACTGACAACGTCGGGGGAATTTCTCTCGCGAGAAGGAAAACAAAGGATTCACTGTTCCGACGCTCTTGTTCCCAATGAATTGTCTCTCGGCGGAACACACTCCATTAACCTTGTTTTGTTTTCTTGTATCTTCTTTTCTCTCGTTTGCATGGACGCGCCTCTGTTTTACGGGCTGAATGGCATTAATTGTGTTTTATTCCAGCGGAGTTTGGAATTAGGAAAGCTTTCTAACGGCCAAAAGATTGTCTTTCTCATTGGTACCCGCCATATATACTGTAGGAACTTCTATAAGGTATCAGCTCTATTAAAGGACCATGTATGAACATGTATGTGATCTACACAGTGAGGAACCCGCTATGGTGCTTATGTCTCGGGCTGCTCTCTCTCTCATATATCTCTACTGCCGCTCATTAAACTCAAATAGAAACAACAATATTTGCTTCTTAGTCTGTGTTAGGGGGCGCAGGTTGCCTCTCATTCCTCATCCCGAGCAACACATCAAGCATTTCAAGTGCATTCCATTACAGTATGTATATTGCACTGTCTGTATACTCTATATATATATATACACGGGCAAGCAAGCATCTCATGACCTGGGAATTCAGTATATTAGTAAGGTGTCTCAGTATGGAAGGGATATATTTACCTTTTATAGTGTTTTTGTTTGTCTAATTTCAAATATAGAGTTGTCATTCTTGCACAGTACATAGTGGGCCACAGAGAACAGGATTTGTAGGTAGGAATAAGGGCACTTAGGGCAAGACAGTAGGGCAAGATGGGGACAGTAGGGCAAGATGGGGACAGTAGGGCAAGATGGAGACAGTAGGGCAAGATGGAGACAGTAGGACAAGATGGAGACAGTAGGGCAAGATGGAGACAGTAGGGCAAGATGGAGACAGTAGGGCAAGATGGAGACAGTAGGACAAGATGGAGACAGTAGGACAAGATGGAGACAGTTGGACAAGATGGAGACAGTAGGGCAAGATGGAGACAGTAGGGCAAGATGGAGACAGTAGGGCAAGATGGAGACAGTAGGGCAAGATGAAGACAGTAGGGCAAGATGGAGACAGTAGGGCAAGATGGAGACATTATGGCAAGATGGAGACAGTAGGGCAAGATGAAGACAGTAGGGCAAGATGGAGACATTATGGCAAGATGGAGACAGTAGGGCAAGATGGAGACAGTAGGGCAAGATGGAGACATTATGGCAAGATGGAGACAGTAGGACAAGATGGAGACAGTAGGGCAAGATGGAGACAGTTGGACAAGTTGGAGACAGTAGGGCAAGATGGAGACAGTAGGGCAAGATGGAGACAGTAGGGAAAGATGGAGACAGTAGGGCAAGATGGAGACAGTAGGGCAAGATGGAGACAGTAGGGCAAGATGGAGACAGTAGGGTAAGATGGAGACAGTAGGGCAAGATGGAGACAGTAGGGCAAGATGGAGACAGTAGGGCAAGATGGAGACAGTAGGGCAAGATGGAGACAGTAGAACAAGATGGAGACAGTAGGGCAAGATGGAGACAGTAGGACAAGATGGAGGCAGTAGGACAAGATGGAGACAGTAGGACAAGATGGAGACAGTAGGGCAAGATGGAGACAGTAGGGCAAGATGGAGACAGTAGGGTAAGATGGAGACAGTAGGGCACTTTATGTCAGTGTTGCCAAGCCTGAGGCCCTACAGTAGATGAGTGCTACTCCCCGTACCCTCTGACAGACCAGGGTTGAACAGTAACTGAGAAATGTTCTTCCAGGTAAAACTCTACATTATTTCTCACTAGGTTTCCCTGTATATAAAGGATTTTCCTACAGTTCTGAATAATCTTATGACTTTCCTCTGGTATCAAAAAACTGTAACAATTTGTCTCATTTATCAAAGTTTTTTCTCCGACCCCGACCCCAAGCCTTCGCTTTATCCTCTGAGCCAAAATCATTCCCATCAGTCACGTGAGGTGAAAAGTCACGAAAACGTTCTTTTTCCTGCAATTTCTCAAGGTGCCAGTGGGAATACGGCCGGGCGCCCCGGGATAAATAGGAGAGAGAAATAGCGGAACATTTTCTGACATCTCAGATTTTTTCCACTGATGTCAAAACAAAAGACTTTTCCAGCCTTTGATAAACTGGCCTGTAAGGGTTCAGCCGCTCCTGTAGGGATAATGGGTCTCCTGAAGTTTCATTGGTCGCCCCAAAGTGTCCTTGTTGGGGGGCCCTAGGCACATACCCCTTATTTCTGCCCACCCCTAGTCCTGCAGCCAATCAGTCACCTTGTTAGTGAGCCCAAGCGTTGGGGAGACAAACACGCCGGCTGCCATAGTTACCTGGGGTTTTGCACTCCCCTGTTTATCTCCAGGTTCTGCTGTGCATGATGGGATACAGAGTATAAATGTGCAGTGCGTGATGGGATATGGAGTATAAATGTGCAGTGCATGATGGGATACGGAGTATAAATGTGCAGTGCGTGATGGGATACGGAGTATAAATGTGCAGTGCATTATGGGATATGGAGTATAAATGTGCAGTGCATGATGGGATACGGAGTATAAATGTGCAGTGCATGATGGGATACGGAGTATAAATGTGCAGTGCATGATGGGATACAGAGTATAAATGTGCAGTGCGTGATGGGATACGGAGTATAAATGTGCAGTGCATTATGGGATACGGAGTATAAATGTGCAGTGCGTGATGGGATACGGAGTATAAATGTGCAGTGCATGATGGGATACGGAGTATAAATGTGCAGTGCATGATGGGATACGGAGTATAAATGTGCAGTGCATGATGGGATACGGAGTATAAATGTGCAGTGCATGATGGGATACGGAGTATAAATGTGCAGTGCATGATGGGATACGGAGTATAAATGTGCAGTGCATGATGGGATATGGAGTATAAATGTGCAGTGCATGATGGGATACGGAGTATAAATGTGCAGTGCATTATGGGATATGGAGTATAAATGTGTAGGAGTATAACTGTGCAGTGCATGATGGGATACGGAGAATAAATGTGCAGTGCATGATGGGATATGGAATATAAATGTGCAGTGCATGATGGGATACGGAGTATAAATGTGCAGTGCATGATGGGATATGGAGTATAAATGTGCAGTGCATGATGGAGTATAAATGTGCAGTGCATTATGGGATATGGAGTATAAATGTGCAGTGCATGATGGAGTATGGAGTATAAATGTGCAGTGCATTATGGGATATGGAGTATAAATGTGTAGGAGTATAAATGTGCAGTGCATGATGGGATACGGAGAATAAATGTGCAGTGCATGATGGGATATGGAGTATAAATGTGCAGTGCATGACGGGATATGGAGTATAAATGTGCAGTGCATGATGGGATATGGAGTATAAATGTGCAGTGCATTATGGGATATGGAGTATAAATGTGTAGGAGTATAAATGTGCAGTGCATGATGGGATACGGAGTATAAATGTGCAGTGCATGATGGGATATGGAGTATAAATGTGCAGTGCATTATGGGATATGGAGTATAAATGTGCAGTGCATGATGGGATACGGAGAATAAATGTGCAGTGCATGATGGGATACGGAGAATAAATGTGCAGTGCATGATGGGATATGGAGTATAAATGTGCAGTGCATGATGGGATATGGAGTATAAATGTGCAGTGCATGATGGGATACGGAGTATAAATGTGCAGTGCATGATGGGATACGGAGTATAAATGTGCAGTGCATGATGGGATACAGAGTATAGATGTGCAGTGCGTGATGGGATACGGAGTATAAATGTGCAGTGCATTATGGGATATGGAGTATAAATGTGCAGTGCGTGATGGGATATGGAGTATAAATGTGCAGTGCGTGATGGGATACGGAGTATAAATGTGCAGTGCATTATGGGATATGGAGTATAAATGTGCAGTGCACGATGGGATACGGAGTATAAATGTGCAGTGCATGATGGGATACGGAGTATAAATGTGCAGTGCATGATGGGATACGGAGTATAAATGTGCAGTGCGTGATGGGATACGGAGTATAAATGTGCAGTGCATGATGGGATACGGAGTATAAATGTGCAGTGCGTGATGGGATACGGAGTATAAATGTGCAGTGCATGATGGGGTACGGAGTATAAATGTGCAGTGCATGATGGGATATGGAGTATAACTGTGCAGTGCGTGATGGGATACGGAGTATAAATGTGCAGTGCATGATGGGATACGGAGTATAAATGTGCAGTGCATGATGGGATACGGAGTATAAATGTGCAGTGCATGATGGGATACGGAGTATAAATGTGCAGTGCTTGATGGGATACGGAGTATAAATGTGCAGTGCGTGATGGGATACGGAGTATAAATGTGCAGTGCGTGATGGGATACGGAGTATAAATGTGCAGTGCATGATGGGATACGGAGTATAAATGTGCAGTGCATGATGGGATACGGAGTATAAATGTGCAGTGCTTGATGGGATACGGAGTATAACTGTGCAGTGCGTGATGGGATACGGAGTATAAATGTGCAGTGCGTGATGGGATACGGAGTATAAATGTGCAGTGCATGATGGGATACGGAGTATAAATGTGCAGTGCGTGATGGGATACGGAGTATAAATGTGCAGTGCATGATGGGATACGGAGTATAAATGTGCAGTGCTTGATGGGATATGGAGTATAAATGTGCAGTGCATGATGGGATATGGAGTATAAATGTGCAGTGCATTATGGGATATGGAGTATAAATGTGTAGGAGTATAACTGTGCAGTGCATGATGGGATACGGAGAATAAATGTGCAGTGCATGATGGGATATGGAGTATAAATGTGCAGTGCATGATGGGATACGGAGTATAAATGTGCAGTGCATGATGGGATATGGAGTATAAATGTGCAGTGCATGATGGGGTATGGAGTATAAATGTGCAGTGCATTATGGGATATGGAGTATAAATGTGTAGGAGTATAAATGTGCAGTGCATGATGGGATACGGAGAATAAATGTGCAGTGCATGATGGGATATGGAGTATAAATGTGCAGTGCATGACGGGATATGGAGTATAAATGTGCAGTGCATGATGGGATATGGAGTATAAATGTGCAGTGCATTATGGGATATGGAGTATAAATGTGCAGTGCATGATGGGATACGGAGTATAAATGTGCAGTGCATGATGGGATATGGAGTATAAATGTGTAGGAGTATAACTGTGCAGTGCATGATGGGATACGGAGAATAAATGTGCAGTGCATGATGGGATATGGAGTATAAATGTGCAGTGCATGATGGGGTATGGAGTATAAATGTGCAGTGCATGATGGGATATGGAGTATAAATGTGCAGTGCATGATGGGGTATGGAGTATAAATGTGCAGTGCATTATGGGATATGGAGTATAAATGTGTAGGAGTATAAATGTGCAGTGCATGATGGGATACGGAGAATAAATGTGCAGTGCATGATGGGATATGGAGTATAAATGTGCAGTGCATGATGGGATACGGAGTATAAATGTGCAGTGCATGATGGGATATGGAGTATAAATGTGCAGTGCATGATGGAGTATGGAGTATAAATGTGCAGTGCATTATGGGATATGGAGTATAAATGTGCAGTGCATGATGGAGTATGGAGTATAAATGTGCAGTGCATTATGGGATATGGAGTATAAATGTGTAGGAGTATAAATGTGCAGTGCATGATGGGATACGGAGAATAAATGTGCAGTGCATGATGGGATATGGAGTATAAATGTGCAGTGCATGACGGGATATGGAGTATAAATGTGCAGTGCATGATGGGATATGGAGTATAAATGTGCAGTGCATTATGGGATATGGAGTATAAATGTGTAGGAGTATAAATGTGCAGTGCATGATGGGATACGGAGTATAAATGTGCAGTGCATGATGGGATATGGAGTATAAATGTGCAGTGCATTATGGGATATGGAGTATAAATGTGTAGGAGTATAAATGTGCAGTGCATGATGGGATACGGAGAATAAATGTGCAGTGCATGATGGGATACGGAGAATAAATGTGCAGTGCATGATGGGATATGGAGTATAAATGTGCAGTGCATGATGGGATATGGAGTATAAATGTGCAGTGCATGATGGGATACGGAGTATAAATGTGCAGTGCATGATGGGATACGGAGTATAAATGTGCAGTGCATGATGGGATACAGAGTATAGATGTGCAGTGCGTGATGGGATACGGAGTATAAATGTGCAGTGCATTATGGGATATGGAGTATAAATGTGCAGTGCGTGATGGGATATGGAGTATAAATGTGCAGTGCGTGATTGGATACGGAGTATAAATGTGCAGTGCATTACGGGATATGGAGTATAAATGTGCAGTGCATGATGGGATACGGAGTATAAATGTGCAGTGCATGATGGGATACGGAGTATAAATGTGCAGTGCGTGATGGGATACGGAGTATAAATGTGCAGTGCATGATGGGATATGGAGTATAAATGTGCAGTGCATGATGGGATATGGAGTATAAATGTGCAGTGCATGATGGGATACGGAGTATAAATGTGCAGTGCATGATGGGATACGGAGTATAAATGTGCAGTGCGTGATGGGATACGGAGTATAAATGTGCAGTGCATGATGGGATACGGAGTATAAATGTGCAGTGCATGATGGGATACGGAGTATAAATGTGCAGTGCATGATGGGATACGGAGTATAAATGTGCAGTGCTTGATGGGATATGGAGTATAAATGTGCAGTGCATGATGGGATACGGAGTATAAATGTGCAGTGCATTATGGGATATGGAGTATAGATGTGTAGGAGTATAACTGTGCAGTGCATGATGGGATACGGAGAATAAATGTGCAGTGCATGATGGGATAATGGAGTATAAATGTGCAGTGCATGATGGGATACGGAGTATAAATGTGCAGTGCATGATGGGATATGGAGTATAAATGTGCAGTGCATGATGGGGTATGGAGTATAATGTGCAGTGCATTATGGGATATGGAGTATAAATGTGTAGGAGTATAAATGTGCAGTGCATGATGGGATAACGGAGAATAAATGTGCAGTGCATGATGGGATATGGAGTATAAATGTGCAGTGCATGACGGGATATGGAGTATAAATGTGCAGTGCATGATGGGATATGGAGTATAAATGTGCAGTGCATTATGGGATATGGAGTATAAATGTGCAGTGCCATG